>NC_049212.1:30421994-30556665 GCF_013347855.1 Anguilla anguilla
AATCAAGTGCAGTCAATTGTTTATTTTTGTTTATTAACTTGAGGGTATCACACACAAGGCCTGGATCACTCGTGTTCAAACGCGATCATGATTTTTGCCTCACGAGAGACATAATTAGCACTGTACTCACATTGGGTTTTTTTTTTCTTATGACCAAATGTTAAAAGAAGTGATTAAATGTCACCTAACGCAGTGATGTCTGCTAAAGTTCAATTTGTTACCAGCGGCGGTGACATTCCAGGGCAGAAAAGATGTTACTCTGTGCCGATTTTACCAGCTGAACTATGACATTTGGAAACGCCGCCCTTGCTAAAGAGTGCTGTTGGTAGACACCGTGATTCAAAGCGATGCTCTGCGTCCTCAGGGGCTGGTAAGGGAAGGACGGTAATTAGACCGCACCGACCCAGGCCCTGTCAATCTGAACAAAAATGAAAGGCTGCCAAACCTCTAAAGGCAAACACCATCTCTTATTCTAACTGACTCTGTCAGCTTGAGCTGCGGTTGGAAAATGAAGCCAGCAGGTTGTGGAGACTGGACTCATTCTCTCATTCCTGACTGTTCTGGCAAAAAAAAAAAAAGGCTAATTGAGGATTTACAGTGAAAAAGCATCATCGGATAACCTTCCGCATGATATTATGGGATGGGGGTAGGGGGGGGGGGATTTTATAAGGATAGAAGTGTGCAGCTAAGAAAATCACCTTAGAACACAGAAGGTTAAGACCTATGCAGGCCATATAGACGAGATGAAAAAGGCAGGTTGGTATTCTGTGAAAGTCATTAATTTCGGGGGCTTAAATGAGATCTGTGTATAAATAATTTATCACTATCCCACATTCTGGGGAAAGATTACCAGGGAGCCCTATAGAGTTTCTTAGACGGACTCAGATAATGGACTGGATAAGCTGGAGTGTGACTGCTAGAACTGGCGTGCCGCGCATCCAGCAACGCATTACAGTGACATCATCTGCGCCGCTGGCAAGTTGGAGAAGTAAAGCTTTGGGCTTTGATCTCGTGAAAGATGGTTCAGGTTCTGGCAAAGGGCAAAAGGCTTTGGGAGAATCCTCCCAGGAATCAGGAATTGACTTCCAGCACGTGTCATTCGTTCCGGGGGAAGTTGTCGGTTGACTCGATTTATAATGGCGATGGTGACATAAGCTTCCAGGCAGACCTTCAGTTAGAATCTCATGGAAGGATAAACAGCTATAAACTAGCTTCAGAACAAAATTCCACTGTTAATATTTATGATATACAAAATGATAAACATTTACAAAATTTTTAACAGACCATCAAGCATGCACTTCTCAAAGGAAATGTTTTGGAATAGGGTTCCTGTTTCAAAACTAAGAAATATCAATTAATGTAAAGTCATAGCTGTTCTTCAAAAAGTTTTTTTCAGTTAAAGAAAGTATCTAGCTGCATTTGCCACTGGAAATGTATGTATGCCCCAATACAATGTACTGTATGTAATGTAACAGTACTGCCAAATTGCATTTTAACAGATAATAAACTTTATAAAATATGTAATTTTTAAAAATTATATTATATGAACATCTATTATGCTGTTGTACAACGCAGGACCACAGCTCAAGACTCAAAAGTCCTGCATAGTATGCCTTTAAATAAATAAAAAGACATTTTCTAAAGGTCCCTCTTTTTGCCTCAAAATTGAGGATAGGATCTATAGACATACTATGCAGGATTTTTTTTAGCTTGCTGCGGTCCTGTGCTTACAATCAAGGAAGCAATCTCCACCGTCTCCTTCTACAGAGGAAGTATGCCCAAGAATATTAAAGTTGCCAGGGGAAATCTTCAGGTCCTACCCCCAGAACAATATCTCATCAGTGTTTCTGACAAAACTCTATGCAGAGCAATACGATAATTTTCGAGCATCTGTAGAAGGAGCGCTTTCATGAATATTCATCTGTCATCAATATGCAGATTCTGTGTTGTATTCATCACACTATACATCTTGTGCTGACAGGGCAAGATTTCATAGGTGTTTCAGAAGCCCCAATGGCATTATTATAGCTGAATGGATTTCAAAACACAGTCAACCATGTTTATAGTGTGGCCAGATTTTGATGAAGGAAAGAGGGTTTACTGCAGTTGCTGTGATTTTATATATTCATGTTCAATAATTACCTTAAAATGAGAACTTATTGCATGAAATGTTACCTACAGTAATACACACACCTGCATACACACACACACACACACCCATACACACCACACACACACACACACACACACATATACACACGCACACACACACACACACACACACATATACATACACACACACACACATATATAAACACACACACACACACACACACACACACACATATACATACACACACACACACACATTACAACACCCAGCTACAGCCTGTGTACGCCTCATTTCAGAATAAACAGATATCTCATAGCGTGGCACCCTCACCAGCACAGAGGGATACGATTTGGCAGCTATTCTATTTATATTACACGCCCATAAATCATTATCCTACTAACAGCGTGCTTTCCTTTAAGATACAGAAATTAATAAATGTGTGTTCTCCTTAAATAAATAACCCCCTGAACCTCTTTCAAAGTGAACAGGGGGGACATCAAACATGACCAACACAAGCAGACACACGTCTGGTAATCTCGCTGCTCTGCCCGCCCTTCATAAAATGGCTCCCATCAATGAACATAATGTGCATGTCTACAGCCCTGCGTTACACGGGAGTATAAAAGCTTGATGCACGCAGACTTATAAAACTCCTTTTAGGTAACGGACAAGGCAGGAGCGGACTCGTGTACAGGGGACTGTGGTAGGAATCCGCCCCACCGGTGTCCCTTGCGTACAGCGAGACACGGGGGACAACTGTGGCACAGGATCTCCTGCTCTGCACCACCCGAATATGTCCCGATAAATACAGAGACTGAGTGTGAGGCCATTATATGAGGAACCTGTTATTGTTGTGTTGATTAAATGGATGACGGTTGTTCAATAAAATTGTTCCCAAAATCTACTCTCTCTCTCTCTCATTTTCTTGCACTCTGTTTCTCTCTCTCGGTCTCCATTTCTGTCTCTCCTAATTCAAGCAGGCCCTTTCTCTCTTCTTACCTCCATTTTCATCTAAATCTAGACATTCCTATCTCCCAATTCTTCTTTTTATTCAAACAAGTAACAAGTTATGGAATTTCAATTTCACAAGATAAATTGGACCCATCGACTTCTTATCCTTAATTTCCCTTTCTGAAGGATGGCAAACCCAAGTTCCCTCTCTCTCTTTTCAATCATTCATATCACCATGGTATTCATCACAGCTCTGAGCAGCTCCACGTGCACCTCTGAGACGATATATCAATGGTGTTATTACATTGGTACTACCATGCAAATGTGGTAATAACATTTTTTTTTTACTTTATTAGTAATAAGGGTCAGTTTATGCATAGACACGGCTACAGACAGACCTACATGCATCACAGAACACAGTGATGTCACAAGAGGCCACACATAGGAACACAAATAACAAGTGTCAACGATGGAGCGTGACTTGTGGAAAGGTAATCTCGAGTTTGAATCGAGCAGTGGCCAACGGACCAAGATTTCGAGCAGATACAACGCATCGGTCGTCGGCACCAATAACGGAGCACGGAGTTCCAGAGGATTCACAAACTCGACCAGGGAAGCGCAGGAGCTGGCCGCCCATCCAGAAACAGGCCTCGCACGTTCCGAACGAGCGCCTGTGTGAGACCAGCCAGGAATAAAGCTCAATATCTCATCAGCCTCCTGTCCTTAGCATCACAAAGAATACAGATGAATCCACACAAAAACAAGCCAGGCAGCACAGTATAACACACGTGTGAGATTAAGTACCTCCCGTATAGATATGCGGTTATTCTTAGAGATAATGACATAAATGATAGTGAGAGAGAGGGAGCTGGGGAAGGGAGAATGAGGGAATGAGAGAGAGAGAGGGAGCTGGGGAAGGGAGAATGAGGGAATGAGAGAGAGAGAGGGAGAGAGAGAAGGAGCTGGAGAAGGGAGAATGAGGGAATGAAAGAGAGAGAGAGAGGGGGGAGAGAGGGAGCTGGGGAAGGGAGAATGAGGGAATGAAAGAGAGAGAGGGAGAGAGAGACCTGGGGAAGGGAGAATGAAGGAATAAGAGAGTGAGAGAGGGAGCTGGAGAAGGAAGAATTTGGGAATGAAAGAGAGAGGGACAGAGAGAGGGAGCTGGAGAAGGGGGAATGAGGGAATGAGAGAGAGAGGGAGCTGGAGAAGGGAGAATGAGGGAATGAGAGAGACAGAGGGAGGGGGGAGAGAGGGGGGGAGAGAGGGAGCTGGGAAAGGGAGAATGAGGGAATGAGAAAGAGAGAGGGGGGAGAGACGGAGCGGGGAAAGGGAGAATGAGAAACGGGGGGGGTGAGATTATGGTTATGTCAGAGCGAAGGGGGTGAGAGGGGGGTTGATAAAGTGGGAGTATGGTATGAGAATGACAGGGGGTGCCAGAGGGGTGGGCTGACATTAACGCAGGAGAGGTAGGGGAGAGCGGAGGGTAATCTCTGCCCAACACAGATATGGCACCATAGGTGTGTGATGGACACGGAGGCCATATATACACCAGCATCAAAGCCCGAACACAACATTCCTTTACAAGAGAGGAATAAGCGTACAGCAATACTGCAGCTTCTGGACAACAGTCCAAACCTGTGTCGTATCTTTTAAAAAAAAAATATATTCAATATGGAATATATATGAAGTATTTATATGCAGGTACATTTGTCAGTTCATTCACAGATTAACACTGCAGGACAGATTTTAATATTTATTGAAAAGGTTTCCATGGCAAGGTCTCCTCATATATAAACATGAGCACCACCTTCATGTCAGTTATTAATAGTGAAGACCAGTAGTCAAGTCATATATGTGTGTGTGGGTGCATATATATATATGCATGTGTGTGAGCGTGAGCATGAGTGTGTGTGTGTATGTGTGTGTGTGTGCATATATATAGGTAAGTGCGTGCGTGTGCATGTGTTGTGCATGGATGTATTTTTCTGAGTCTGTGTGTGTGTGTCTGTGTGTGTGTGTGTGTTTCTGTGTGTGTATGAGCAGTCTCCTGGCCTTGAGCGAGTGTTGGCGTGCCAGACAGTGCCATTAGTAAATGTGCGTGTATGCTTTGGTGTCATTATAGCCCTGATGGGCATTAGTCTAATCTACCGGACTTTCCTGTTGCAGTTCTTTTAACCCAACTGTCCCTGGCCAGGGAGGATTCTGAATTAATGAGCTAATCACCAAGGAGGGGTGGGGGTCAGGAAGGGGGAGACACAGGGGAGGAGAGGAGTGAGGGCTGGAACACTGAGGAGGTATGTGACAGTTCTTATAAAATTGAGAAAGAAGGCTACTTAAAAGCCCCATTAGAGTGTGCTACAGAGTGTGCTACAGGGTGTGTGCGCTACAGAGTGTGCTACAGGGTGTGTGTGCTCGAGGGTATGTGTGCTACAGGGTGTGTGCCCTACAGAGTGTGCTACAGGGTGTGTGCACTACAGAGTGTGCTACAGGGTGTGTGTGCTCTACAGAGTGTGCTACAAGGTGTGTGTGCAAAAGAGTGTGTGCGCTACAGTGTGCGTGCTAGAGTGTGTGCTCTACAGAGTGTGTGTGCTAGAGCGTGTGCACTACAGAGTGTGTGCGCTACAGAGTGCGCTACAGAGTGTGTGTGCTAGAGTGTGTGCTCTACAGAGTGTGTGCGCTACAGTGTTTGTGTGCTAGAGTGTGTGCTCTACAGAGTGTGTGCGCTACAGTGTTTGTGTGCTAGAGTGTGTGCTCTACAGAGTGTGTGCTCTACAGAGTGTGTGTGCTAGAGTGTGTGCTCTACAGAGTGTGTGCGCTACAGAGTGCGCTACAGAGTGTGTGTGCTAGAGTGTGTGCTCTACAGAGTGTGTGCGCTACAGTGTTTGTGTGCTAGAGTGTGTGCTCTACAGAGTGTGTGCGCTACAGAGTGTGTGCGCTACAGTGTTTGTGCGCTACATATGAGAGGAGCCAGCCTGATGTTAGCACCCTGCCATCCATTATTAGCTGGGACTACTACGCCGCCCCAGATTGATGACACCATGAATGTGCTGATAATATATGAGGGGGTTATAAGGTATTTATAATGTAATGTAATTTGCGCACCCCCCTCCCCCCTTCACACTCCCCTCCTTAAATCTTTATGTGTGTTCACTCAGCCAGAACAGCACTGAGAAGAGTGTATATTACCCATTCTGCAGACTGTCAGAAGCACAGACTTGGAGGGTGAGAAAAAGCAGATCACATGTTTGAGGCAGAATTAGTATTTTGGAAAAGATGGCTCTTGCAGCCAGCAAGAAGGGTGGGGGAAGAGGGGGAGGGAGGGCTGGAGAGATGAAAGAAAGAAAGGCGGCCGAGGGGAGGAGGAAGAAAGAGAGAGAGTGAGAGAGAGCGGGAGGATTTTGAGATGAAGGGAAAAGACGGGGAAGACAGTAAGTGGGGTTAAAGAAGAGATGGATGAAGGGAGAGGAAGACCAAATGGGGAAGACCAGGGGAACTGATGAGGGAATCGGGGCGGAGGGGAATGGGGGGGTGGGGGGGGGGGGGGGGGGTAGAGGAAGAGGGGCTGGGGAAAAGGGACGGGGAGCGAGACAGAGTGAAATAAGCGAGAGACAGTCCTGCTGTAGAGAGAACGCATCTGCTCAAAGTACTCATCAATCTCGCAGTCCCCTGGCACGCTGGCCCCTGCAGCCGCGCGTAACCGCGGCGACAGCGAGCGGCCGTCTCCAAGCGGCTCGGATTCTTCCGCACTGGGGGGGGGACTCGCGGAGGAAGACGCCGCTTATGGAGCGATTAGCGCGTGTCGCCCCTCTTCAGCGCTGATTAAGGGGAACTGACGCCGTCTCTGAGGGCCCCGCCCCTCCAGCCGCCGATACCCTTTATTACGGACGCGTTGCTCGTCTCTCTGAGTGCCGCTGGCAGGGCACTGTTACACAGGGGGTACACAGGGGGTACAGTGGGCTTCGCTTTGACATGCTGTCCCTGTGGAGCACCCGGCCGCGTCCCGTCCCGCCCCGGCCCCACCTCGCCCCACTCCCCCGCGCTGACACACAGCGGGTTCCGCGATAAGGGGAACGGCTCTGATCCGGGGAGCGACGTCCCGGTAGAGCTCTGATCCGGGGAGCGGCGTCCCCGCAGAGCTCTCGCTAATCCAGCGCTGACCCTGTCCTAATTACAGCCCACGGTCCCCAGGGCCCAATCAAAGGCAGGAGAACTTGCCTATGCTAATTTTCATCCTTCTACGCTCTCCAGAAATGCCTCTTTCAAAACTACTTCAGGCGTTAAGATGAAAAAAAACTACATTCTTAAACGAAAAGGGCTTGAACTGAGCCTTTTTTTACCCCCTAAACTTCTTTTTTGATTAATTTCTTTTTTTTTTTTTGCCATTTTTGACTGTATGATCACAAGGGAAATGTCATTAAAAAAGAACAATGTTAAGTAGCAGGAGCCAATTTTCGCTACATGGAACATCGTGCTCCCGCCCACGCCCGGAATACCAGCAGGACCATGATCCTCTCCTCCGGGGTCCTCGCGGCACTCCTCTCCATCTCCCTCTTCCTCTTTCATCTCCGTCCTTCATCCCTTCTGCTGCTGACCCTCATCCAGCCTTCCATCTCCCTCTCCTCTTTCTCTCTTTCTTTCTTTCTTTCTTAAACGATTCTGGGCCAGTCACTTAATTATGAGCTCGATTCCTGGGTGGCTGCCTGTGCGAGTCACTCTGGCCGTACGGAGTCCAGCCAGTGGGAGGTATAAAGAATGGGGCATTAACGGCCTGGCGACTCGCCCGCAGTCTGCAGCCATTACTGTACATCACCGCGGTAATTACGCACGGCAATCACCGAAGAGCCGAAGGTTTAGTGCGCTCCGCGAACAGCAATTACCCCCATGTGCTCACGACCAGCAATGCATAGTTAATATGAAATACAATTAGCACTTATTTACGTGGAGTCAACAGGTGGACTCACTGCCGCAGATAAAGACGTTGCTGTTCTCGTTGTTGTTGTTTGATGTGCGTCCGCCGGATACGTGACGTTCTCACAATGTTGCCAAAACATCATTAGAGTGATGTGTTGCTCGGGAACCCACAGCGCTAATAAAAGCAATGGGAGCATTAAAAGGGCGTGCGTGTGCGTGTGCGTGTGCACGTGTGACTGTACGCGCACGCACGCCCGAAAGTCTGTGTCACAGCTAACTGGGATTAATCATTCATAGCGGACAGGGAGTATTAATGTCGCCCGATTGTATGTCATTAATTATGCTCTCGTGCGGGGGGAGAAGCCTTTTACCCGAGCAAGACGGAGGCCGTGGGCCAGGGGGCTGCTGGGAGTCAGGTGGGAGGAGCAGGCGGGGTCGGCGCTGACCTGGGGAGATTAATTAGGCCGCTGTACACCGGGCCGCGCCTTTACCGGTTTACCGCGGCTTAGCGTCAGACAAGGGGATAATTCTGACATCGCATCACCGGAGCTGTTCCTGATTACCAGATTCAAGAGGTCACGGCCATACACCACCTGGCTGCATTCAACAGCGCAGGGACAGACATGCTAACTGGCGCATGCGCACGCACACAGGCATGCATCATTAATTCATTACATCAGGAGCTGCGGTACAGAGCTGCACACTCCACTTAGAATGTCAAATATTCAATTTCTTCATTTTAAAAAAGTTTAACGCCCAATAAAAAACACTTTCTATGACTGACGATTCATTAAGAGTGATATTGTGTAACTTGTTCATAAGCACTACACAGACATTCATAAAATACATATTCATTACGTCAATAATAAAAATTAGGCATAAGGGACAACAAGTGACATTATGTACCAATTTACATATGACCATTTGCACCAACCGTATGGAATATTTTTATGAATGCCTATGTAGTGCTTATGAAGAGGTTATGAAGCAGTTACAAGGGCCACTTCTAAAAAACGTGACCTAAGTGCCTGTGCCACTGATGCAAAGGGTTTGGTCCTGCAACCACCATGAAATCGCCATGACACATACACCTTTATAAATAGCTTTCCCTCCTGAAATACTGACCAGTGTGCCCGTGTGATGACATAAAAACACACACATAAATGCACGTGCATGAGGACATGTATGTAAGCAGAGCACAGTACTGTAAACAGTGCGTACAGTGTGTCTGTGTGTATATATATATGCACGTACATCAGTGTTTACACGTATGCCCATGATGTCAATACACACACATAAAACATACATGCACACACATTTACGTCCATACACAGGCACTATTTGTACTCACTGATGAGCAGACACTTATGGACACTGTCCACCAATGAGAGCGGCCGTTCGTGCGCACGCGACCGCGAGGACGTGTCGCGCGCGGTCAGTCTTTTGGGACCGTGATTTAGGGCGTCCGGTGAGCGGCAGCTGGCGGGTTTAAACACGCCCCCGTTACCGGGGCGACCTCCGGGGAACCGCATATCACATCGCCTGGCAGCTGCTCGATAAGGCCCCGGCCGCCGAACCGCTCTCCCGCCCCGATTACAGCTGCGGGGACCCAGAGGGATCCCCGTCCCGCTCTGCGCTCTTTAAAGAGGGGTCCCACCAAAATTAGGCTTACCTCAGCCCCCTGACGGGGAGAGGCCCACACGTGCTCTACTCTCACAGCGTTTCCCACAGACAGAGCGCATGAATGCACTTGAAGGTGCTTCTTCCCACAGTGATCAAACATTAAGCATTACGGCCACACTGTCAAACACCCCACCCCATCCTGTATGTAGTGCATGGCTGCTTACATTTGTAACATGCCTGTCTTCAGCAACGACGTTACGTAGCACACACACGCAACACATGGCACCTGCCATTTGGGGTGAAGGCCTCAGGCCTGTGTGTCCTCCGTCACAGTAATTCTGGGAGGGTGGAGCTCCAAATCCAGCTGTAGGGGAGCCCCCGGCACCTCCTCCGCCCCAAACCTGACACCTCCCAGGAGGCTGCTCCTTCGTTCAGAAAAAAAAAAGAGGAAGGATGTCAAACAGTAGACACAAAATGCTGCCTGCAACAAGGGTAGTTCATGAGGCAGTTCATAACCGCGGTGCCGTCGTGAGGGACAGATCCAATGGGCACTCAGATTAATCATGGTAAACATCGATTGAGGAGGTGCACGTGACACACTTACTGAATCTGAATTAGCTCCCAGTATTCAGGCTTGTCATTAGAATGAATGTCCTGAATACTCACCCAGGTTAAGCAAACACACACTCACCCTCATGCATGCATACACACAGCCCTTCACTTATTGTATGTAGTACCATGGTTCATAATCATGAAACCACCGTTGGCTACATGTAAAATGCAGCGATAATGTTTTAAAACATGACTTGAAAAGCGATGCAATTTTACCACTCTCGAGTAAGCCGATATTGTTTGATAATAGATTGTCTCCGGATGGCCCTTGATTTCGAAAATCTGCCAAAAAATTCACACGAAATGGACGAGCATTTGTTGGCTGAGGAGTGACCAATTACAATGAGGGGTGTGTGGGGGGGTGTGTCTCGCTTAGGGCTAACGCACGCCAATCTGGCGCGGCTCTCAGTTCTCCTTTCTGTAACGCGTTCCCACACACACACACCCACACACACACACACCACACTGAGGGCCCTCGGCTGCGCGCCCACCCTCTCTGGGGAGTTTTCGGGCCCGCCCTTCCCTCCGTCCCTCGCCCCCTCGCCCCGTCCCGCCGCGGCAGACGGTCCGTTCCACTCCAATAATCCGCTTGTTCATTCCCCCCTTCTTCTCCGGAGCAGCTGTGCTCCCTCCCGTTCCCCCCGTCCCCTGTGCGGACTTTCATTCTATTCCGCGTCTCTCTTTTCTTTTCTTTTTCTTTTTTTTGCAGCTTCACCCCCTCCCCGCCCAATCAATACTCAGCCCCCGTGAGTCGGTAAATGAAATGCAGGCCTGATGTCATTTCCTAATTGCACCTCGTCAGGGCCCACGCTGGGGACTTTGGGCACACTGGGGAAGGGGACTTTGTCTTCCTCCACGTCTGGACTGACCGTACCTCCGTCAGGCCGGTGTTTTTCCCCACTAACCCACAACGCCGGTTCAGAGAGGGGGAGGGGGAAGTACAGAGAGAGAGAGAGGAAGAAGAGAGGAAGAAGAGAGATAGAGTGAAAAAACAGAAAGAGAAGCATGAAGAGAGGATACTGCCTGATTGTGACATTGCAGCCTGTCTCTTAATTCTTGCTCTCTCTTTCCCTCTCTCCCTCCCTTTCTCTCTCTTGTTCCTCCACATCTCTCTCTCAGTCCCCCATCCTACTTCATGCCTGCTTAGTCAAATTCAAAGTGAACACTGTCAGACCCCACACCCCTCAAACTCATACATTCCCCATAATCTCAGCTTCTCCCCCCTCAGTCTTCTCCATACACCTTCTCCCTAATTCTGATTCACACTCCACACTCTGCTCCCAATTCTCCCCGTCGCACGAAGCACACATTCTGCCCTAGCGGTGTCTTTTGCACACATCCCCTCCCCACCCCTACCCCACCCCCCCGCATCATTACTGTATCTGATGTCATTTATATTTCTGTATCCCATTTAAACAGCTCTTGCAGGAGTAGTTGAGGTAGAATAAATAAATAAATAAATAAATAAATCCTTGCTCAAGGGCACAACGGTTGTATCACACCTCAGATGTTCCCTGTAGTGCTTTTCCACTAACCCCTCTCTCACCACCCTGTCGCACACTCATCGCGCTCACTACCACTCCCCCCCATCCCTTTACCCTAACTTTCTCAATGTCCTTCTCCCCTTTCCTCCTTCTTCCATGCCCTCCTTTCTTCCAGCCCTGCGCCCTGCATTAACAGGTGAGGCAGGAAGCGGTTGTTTCAACTCTCCATCGATTTAAACCCACGCCTTAATGGGGTGCTAGACCTTAAATAAGCTTAAATAAGCACCACTCGGCTGATGATTTCTGGACCCAAAGTCATCAGCGTACTTAAGGCCCAATGCACAAGGCAAGGACTAAGAGGAGCCTTGCAGGAAATTTCAAGCCTGCCAGAACAAACAGGATCAACTGTTTTGGGAATTTTCCTGAAGTAAACTCCTGTTTTTTAGGTTATGGTGTGAGCAAGACCGATGGCGGTGTATTGCTAAATCGAGAAGGAAAAGCAAAGCTTCCATAAGTCTTGCCTGAGCTATCCTTTGAGTGTTCAGCTGGCTTATGCACATTCTCAGATCAGAATGTGTTTTAAGACTTATGAAAACGGACTTGAAAATCAGCTTTTAAGTTTACCCAGACATAATATCTGTTTTATCGCCTTTGCACATCCGACAGCAATCTCTGGGTCCCTTAGGAGCTTTGTGTAGTCAATCAGCTGCTGTTGAACCAAAAACCTGTGATAATATCTTTCAGGAAAGAACTACAAAATGCTCCTTGCACTTGACCATTGGAAAAAAACTATACGTTAAAGGCAGATTCTTAAATGAATATTAATAAGATTAAACATGTCTTCATAATAGAAATAAACACTCAAGTAATTTCCCCCTGGTACACACTATCTAGTCTGTGTGCCTACCTAAACCTGAGCATTAAATTGCTGAGAGTTAAACTAAACTCCACTGAAATTACCTTCAGGGCGCTCATTCATTACCAGAGGGCTACTTAATTAAGTAAGCAGCAATACGATATTTGCAATTGAGCAACATTAAATAAGCAAAAAAATAAAACATAAAATAAAATTCTCACACAGCCTATTGTACATTCCATGATATTGTACAAAAAACATCAATCAAATTTCGTTTTTTAAAATATTTGAATTTTTTTGCCGAATACTGCCTACACGTTCAAATGTATGTAATTCCCCCCCGCAGTACAGCATGAACCTGCATGTAGGCTACTGTTTCTTATGTAACATTTACTGAACGGCTGAATGTCCCTAAAAATGGCGACTATACAGAGAGGAGCTGTTGACACTGTTGGCTCAAGGGCACTCACGTGCAGTACCTGCGCCAGTGCTTAGAACCCTCTTCAGTTAAAACAGGGGTCTGAAATTATAATTTTATACGTGAAACATAAACGTTACTATGGCTTACAGGTTCCCCAAAAATACAGACCACTTCGTGGGAAGATTGTAACAATGTTAACCTTTCTTGAGAAAACTGTTCCTTTGTTCTCATTCTCAAAACAACACACTAGTCGTCGAGGAGGACGGTTCGAGTCAGGTAATGTTTTTGTGTGTGAAGCGTGTGCGCCACCTTGTGCTTTTTACTGTTACATTTAATTTTCACCGTTTTATGTGAATGAACATAACTATCATTCGCAGAATTACATTATGGTTATATGGTTTTAGCTATGAAGTAGGTCGCCAACCCAACAATAAAATCATTTTCGTATGGAGTTTTAGATGATAGCTTCGTTATTCTTAGCGCTTATGGATTTGCTTACCTTAAATCATAATGTATTTTCGTGTGCATATAAACACAAACTGAAATACGTAGACTACATATATAATCTGAGTATATAAACATCAACGCCTTATTCATATATTCAGATTTGATTTGTCAAGAGAAATGTCTTCGGTTGTTACATTTCAACTTCATAACCCACATAGCTGTGCGAGAAAACAATTGGTAAACTTCCGGCTTGGAAAGGAAGCTTGTCATTGGACAAGAGTGGAGTGCAGACACTAGATATGATAAGAGGGGCGATTGGGAATTCCCCGGAACGGAAAAACACCTTTCGTCCGATAGAAACTGAAAATACATGGCTTTGAGTTCTTTAGTAATACGCAAAACTCAAACGATTAAGATGCAATTCGATGAAAAAACTCGCTAGCCGTCGCAGCGTTTTCAGCTGTCCTCGGTTCTGTCTACAAATTTAAGGGGACCACTTGCACCCTTAAAAGGACATAAACATCGCTGCCTTGTCACTGTAAAATATTGCATACTTCTTGTCGTTGCTCGCTTTAAAGCCCGTTTTCTGGTCCAGATGGAGGACATGCAGTCGCAGACGGTGCAGTCGCAAACATTACCAGATTCTGGGGATCAACATGCACGGCCTGAGTTCGGCATCGGATTCGCGAAACACGAAAGTTCCAAAGGGATCCATGCAGTCCAGTCGGAAGAGTGGTGCGACAGCGGGCTTGGTTGTCTTAGTGGCGGGGCGCTCGGCCTCGATGTTGCATTTGGTAATGAAAATGAGTCCTCACGAGCCTGGGAATCTACCCCATCCACTACCGTCAGCACCGAAACCAGATCCGAACCCCGGCCCACGGACTCCTGCGTTTCTCTTGGCTGTGGTGAGAGACTGGACTCGGCTTTGGGTGACTCGATAACGGATGAGATGTTGAGTTGCATTTCCCAGGGAATGGGAACCATGCGATTGGGAGAGGGAGCTGGAAGCGATCCGGTAGACCGGAGTAGCAACCCGATCGGGGAGGATATACAAACGGGCCCGCCGGAGGAGCGCCAGATGAGGGAGATCTTCAACACCTTGAACTTTGTGTCGGAGGACGGAGACACGTGAGTACAGGTTAAAAATCAAACTGGTTTGACCAAATAAAACTGGTCCCGGCTACTGGTAATGGCTAATTAGATAACGGCAAAGGTTGGGGTTGTTTTGGTGCCCTTTCAGAATAATTTGTAACGTACTATTTATAACGGGCTTTGCTAATGAACTCCTTATGCATTTCTGTGCTTTATAACAATAGATACACACCGCTCGTTCTCTCCTGTCTCACAGGGCACTCCACTTGGCACTCATCCATGAACACTGGGCCTTCGTGCAGTATCTTCTGGGGGTGATATCTCTGGATCAGAGTTTTACGCCCTACCTGGACATCCAAAACGACCTGGGGCAGGTGTGCAGCGCGTGTGTGCGCCCTTGTTTGCGCCCCACTGATATTTTACTCCTGCTGTTTGAAGGTGCTGGTACGATGATGCCTGGTTGGTACCAGTGCAGTGTCCGGGATTGAAGTACCATTCGGTTCATCTGATTTTTATCGGGCCTGACATGAAACACGATGTCTACTTGTCTCTGCTCTCGATGTGACTTGAAGTTTGTCTGTGAATAAATGGAGTCCTCTTAATTTCTGCATCTGTCACCCTGCCCTTTCTTTACATTTCTTTCTTTCTCCTTGTCCTTCTCTCCTTCCTTATTCTAATGCATGGTCTTTTCTCTGTTTTTCTCTCTCTAGCTGTCTTTTTTTGAGCCACAGCGTAGCCGGAAATATTCATATAGTTGGGCCTGCATAGAACTAGGTGAGCTAGAACTACCTAGGTGGGCATTCACAATTTCCACCAAGGTAAATGGGTGGACCAGGATATTATTTAGGTAGCCACGGCCCAGATGTACCTACAGAGTCACCTTGAGCCTTTAAGAGTCTTGTGCATTTCCTCCCTCTCTAACAGTCCCTCCTCCCTTTCTCTCTTTCTTAATTCAATTCCATTGCCAACGCATTTGTCTACATTATTGAAAAACAAAGGTACAGAAAACAAATATATGGAAGATGTATGTCTAATGTAGTGGTAGCTAATGGTTGATCTCTCTCTCTCTCTCTCTCTCTCCCTCTCTCAGACGGCACTCCACCTGGCAGTAATTGTAGACCAGCCGGAGTGTGTGAGGGGGCTGCTTTGGGGGGGTGCGAGCGTGGAGCTGCAGGAGCGGGGGGGTCACACCCCGCTGCACCTGGCCGTGCGTGAGGGCAGGGTGGCGTGCGTGCGAGAGCTCACCTCCAGCCCCACCAACCCGGAGCACCTGCGCATCACTAACTACTCAGGTACGGAGCCGCGGGCCTGCGGAGACATACTCACACACGCACACACATACGCACGAACATACGCTTGCACAGACATACACACGTACACACGCATGCACGGGGATGGATCTAGAAATTGTTTGTGCAGGGAAGGAAGTTTGAGAAACAGGCCCCTCTGCACATGTGCACATATAAAATGCACGCACCTCTCGGTGTTTCCTGGACCCACTAGTGCCTGGGAACTTTCTCTGCTATATCTCCTTAGCTCTGCCCCTGCGTGACTTGGGCCAGCCTCATGCTCAAGCCTTTTCTTATCCTCCCTTTCCTCTTCTCACGTATCTACTTTCATTTCCTCTCCTTCTTTCCCTCTACCATCCGTCACCTCTGATCTCTCTCCCCTGGTGCTGACTTTTGTCCCCCCTCTCTCTCTCTCTCTCTCTCTCAGGGCTAAGCGCTCTGCACCTTGCTGTGCAAAAAGGAGATGAGGACATCGTGAAGATGCTGCTGGATGCAGGCGCCGATGTCAACCAGAGAGTGAGTTGGATCAGACCAGTTTATGGCCATGACAGGAAGTCAGTCCCAGCAGAATGTAGCAGTGAAGTGACTGTCAGCAGCACCTCACAGTTTTACCCATGTTCCACATGAGTACTGTCAGGCCTTATAAAACTACAGTAGCCAGCAGCACCTCACAGATTTACCCATGTTCCATATGAGTAATGTTAAACCTCATAAAACTACAGTAACCCATCGAATGATTCACAACGACTTCGTATTTTCTCACTCCCCCCCACAACTGTTGCACAGCCGAGTTGGGTGTGGGGTGAGAGGTGTTCTCCATTGTGGGTGACAGTTTTTCGGACTTTCCTCTCGCACCCCTGCCAGGACCTGAGCGCGGGCCGTTCGCCGATGCACTGGGCCGTGGAGTCTCAGAGCCCTGGGGTGGTGCGTCTCCTCCTCAGGGCGGGAGCCGCCGTGGACCAGCCCTCGTACGCGGGACACACGCCCCTCTACTGCGCCATCCACAGGCCCAACGGGGAAGTGCGCCACCTGCTGAGGGAGGGAGGGGGCTCTGCGCTCTGGGGCCGGGAGGAGGAGGAGGAAGAGGAGGACCGGGAGAGTGAGGAGGTGAGGGGGAAAGGACGGGTGGATTGGGGAACCGGATTCTTGTTCTGGGCCCAGCTCGGGGGACAAGCCAGGATGTGGCGGGGAGGGGAGTAGTGAGGACCGGCTTGGTTCCAACGTCCGTGTCTCCATGTTGTCTCTGCAGGAGGAGTTTGATGACTTGATCATCAACGGCCACCGTGTGCTGTAACCCATGAGTGTTGCCATGGAGACGAGCCAGCAGCCTACAAACACCGTGCCATTCCATGCAGCACGGCAGTTTGGAGACTGAGCTATGTACCTGTGTGGGGTGTGTGTGCGTGCGTGCGTGTGTGTGCGTGCGTGCGTGCGTGTGTGTGTGCGCGCATGTGTGTGTGTGAAGACAGTCCGGGGCATTTTCAGGCAACTATTTTAATTATTGTACCCTAAGTTAGATCAAACTGCTGTTGAAGACAACCATGCTCTGGGGTTATGACATCTTGTGTGTGTGTGCGCGCGCGCGCGTGTGTGCGTGCATGCATGGGAGAGAGAGAGAGAGTTAGATGGCATATTTTAGAATACCACACTGGCTGAGTAGTCCTCTGTAAAGGACTGTACCATTATTGTAGAAGGTATTCTGGGGGTGGGGGTGTGTGAAGGTGCTGGGTTTGGACTTGAGCTTGTCCATCTCTTTTACTTTATAGTGTTTTGCTTCCAGTGCGACTGCCCAGCGTGACATAGTTCAGGTTCAGCTTTAAAGTTTGCAGCCCCGAGTTTGCTTCTGTAAACTAAAGAGAGGTAGTGCCATTCCGTGCTCCCAAATGAACCTGCATGATTGAGGTTAAGTGGAAGAAACCACACTGGGAGCATGTTGAGTTGTTAGCTTGGCTATTTCTGTAAATTGATTATCGACTTAATATTTTTGAGGCACCACGAATTGTGTCGGCTTTCTTTTACCAAAAGGATTGCAAAAGATGCTTAGCTAAATCGGGTGGCGTGGGTAAGTGGTCAGATTCAAAGGTGAGTGACAGTGTACATAAAGAGGGGAGAAAGAGAAAGGTAGGGAACAAAAAGGAGGGAAATTGGAAGTGGGACAAAGATGGAGTGGAGAAGGGAGCGAGAGAGAGAGAGAGAGAGATAAGGGAAAAGGAGAGTCAAAAAACGGTGTTGCCACACTTAATTTTGCTTTATTGCTCTTTGTACAGTAGCTTGATTGTAAAGAAATACTGTCTACATCAGTGCATGTGTATTCCTCTTTTTTCTATTAATCTTGAAGAGTACTGAACCTCCTAGCAGTGACGGCTTGAGCTGACTGTAAAACGGATAGATTCCTGTCTCGCTTTTTGCTTTTGTTTTCTTCACTAGAATGCTTTCCATGAGGAAAAAACTTAAATAAACCATTAAAATGAGATCGATATGGCCTCCTGTCTTTGTCCAGTATATCCACGGGTGATCATGTAAGCACCTTGAGCCCTATCCACATGCGCATGCATGTTAACCATCTGAAGTTCAGTGTCAGTACAACCTTGATATAATCAGTATGACCTTGTATTGATACTGCATACATACAGTTGCCTTCAAATGCATTCTCAATCCATACTGTAACAAAAATATGATTTAATAAAGATACTTGATACATGAATTATGCATGAGTGTACATATGATATTCAAATGGCCAGCACAGTCCAACAGAATATGTATTACAATTAACTGCAGGTTTTTCAAAATGCAATTGTTGCTTTAAAAAACCAAAACTCATGAATATCTCAAAATACAATCCTGTATAGACCTGCTGCAAGTTTCTCTTTTCTGGAAGTTACTATCAGCTTCTGCTAGCATGGGTGAAAATTCAGTGCACAGAATATGTCAGTATTTGTATTTGTAAAGTCAGCTTTCCAGAAATTTAAGCTAATTTTAGATTTTCTGACCTCAAGTCAAGTATGACTGTGGGGGGAAAAATCACAGAACAATTAACTCTTCACTGTAGCATCCATTATCTAGAAATTTGAGGCTGTTGCTGGTCAGTTCTTCGCCAAGAAGAAGCTTCCAGGAAATTTCACCATAACAAGCAGAGAAAACAGTTTGCTAAGGACGGGAACACAAACAAAAGAGCAACGGTTGGAGATGATTTCTTTCTCTTGAGAATGTACTGGCATCCGCCAGATAAAATGTCTCACAAAACCCCCATTCATTAGCAGCTACACAAATCTTGTATTTATAGCAGAGGAGTTACTGTAAAGAAATGCACTCTTGACTCTTGGAGAAAAATGGAAGAAAACTCATCACACCCTATTTTTATCCAAATTGGTATTTTCCATCATATGTATGACAGCCTATTGCATCAATGTAATGTAAGTTGGGGAGGAGGCAGGCTAACATTAATTTCCTCCAAAATGGCTGCAGTTTGCCAGTTGCTGATTTCCCGGGTGTTCCCAGTGAGGCATAGGCAGGAAAGAATGCCAACTAGCTGGGCTACGTCTGTACTCTGAACTACAGCATTATGCTGAGGAAGTGCTGCTCTGATTTGAATGGGAGTCAATGGGATTTTTTCCAACTAAGTCACAAGTGACCCAATTTTTTCTCACATTAATGAGCACAACAACTTTGAATAATTGAGTAATAATGTTAGGATGGTCAAGAAAATTCACCATTGACTTGCATTATTGCACGTATATGTTATCGGTTAATCCACCATCTTTGGCCTTCCACTTGCTGAGCTGCCACAACTCCAGTGGTGAAGCACTGCTCAGCGGTTTGACCTGTCAGCTGACTACAGGCATCCAGTCACAGAGAGGCTGTGTCTAACGGTGCTATGACCACATACACACAGTCCGCACTGCCATTGGCTAGCTCAGGGGTGGGAAATTCCATTCTTGGGGGGAACCAGTGTGCCTATAGTTTTTTTTTCTTCCACTAATTGCCCTGGCTTTATACAGAGAACTCTTTGCAATGAAAGCTTAGATCACAGACTAATTCCCAAAATATATTTTCAGAAACCTTAGGCTTCTCTTGCCCTTTGAAACATGGTGGAAAGAAAGCAACACTGTATTCCTGTTTGGGGATGATTTATTTAGCAAGACTGTGATCCTGGGGCACAATACGGATGAGATGGCATTGAACAAATAGGATAAGCCTGAGGCACACATGGAGGCTGATTGGCTGAGTGGGATCATGTGGTTCAGAGGGTAACAGTCACAAAATGTCATCAGCACACAAACACACACCATAGTATGTGGAACGACAGGTGACACGGACAATGTGAAGAAGGGAATGTGTAGATTTACCTGTCATTGAAGTCAAGTGAACACATTGAAGCTTACTTCTTATTGTGGTTCAATAGAATTTGTTCATGTTTCAGTAAGAATGATTAAGAGCTGTAACAACTTTTCACTTATGCCAAATAAACAGTCACTGGCTGTGGTTCCATTGGAATTTTCCTTGTGTGTAACGCAGTCTATTTGCTGATCTGACTGAATTTTATGGTCAAAATAAAATTTCCAATAAGCATGTTACACAAAATTGGCAAATTGCTTTATAAAGTTGTACTAATTAATGTTAACGGACACATAAGTTGAGTGTAAGTACAGCACCAGGCTAGTCTTGACTAGTCACAGCCGAAATGCTATCATGATCTGTTTTCTGAAATAAATTTTTATGGAAGGAAAGATGTAAAAATGCAAATGGTTCACAGTAAGCATTTGATGTTCTCTCAGAGTGGTTAAAGGAGCACTACAAATTAGTGTAAGTAAGCATGCTAGCATGCTAGTCTGTCTCTCTATCTGGTAATCAATGTGTAAAAAATATTTTGTGACAACAGCCAGTTTGGGAAAGACAATATACAATATACGTTTTGTGACATAATTCAGATTGAACTACTTTATTCGATACCCACAGAATATGAAAATCAAGGTGCTGACTTAGATGCAAGTTGGGATGAAATGTCATAGGAATTTCATGTGTGTAAAAAAATCCAGATGACATTGCAGCAGCCAGAATATACACATTTAATTGTGCTGAGACACCAGAGGCTTGCGCCATTTAAAAACCTCCTATGGAAACCCCCGCTATAGCCTGCCCGTCAGTCTGTCTGTGGCTCTGGCTGATATGAGTGTGCGTCTATTCCCTCTCAGCGATGGCCGACAGGTGCCCTTCGATCTCCGCTTCAGTGAGTGTCCTGTTGGGAGAGCGGCAGGGCCGGATTAATGGGCATCCTTCCTTAAATAGCCGGAGCTGTCGCTTGTTCGATGGCTGTGTGTCACAGCACCACCTCCACCAAAACGCAATGCTGTTTGTCCAGTCGTATTCTGATTTTTATAGACAACAGGTTCCATCGTTGTTATAGCATGTAGGTCAATGGAGACACAGTGACAGCCTGGCAACCCAATTAGAGTTTCTGTGCAAGGCCAGTGTTTGTGTTTTCTTGTTATAGACTGTAAAAAAAAACTTTTTTTTATTTTAGCAAAATTGCGGTCTTTCACTAACCAACAAACTAGTTTGTTTAGTAGAAATCTAGAACATTTCCAGTTTCTATGTTGGTTGTGCACATGCAGACACACAATCTAGGGCAAATCTGACTGTGCTCTGTCCTAGAGAGCCCAGTCAGAATAAGACTGGATTGACCTCTCTTTCCTCTCATGGGGTCACCCCCCCCCCCCACCCCCCCACCCATCCCCCAGGGAAGTAATATAATACTGCAGCTACCCAACCAGCAGAAGCTACAGAGAGGGGGATGAATAGCTGCCATTCAAATACTCAGTAAATCAATCAAACTTTGCACTCATTCTGTGTATTGTTATTTACAATCAGGTTGCCGCACCATGGACATTATCCAGAGGGTATTTTAAAAAACAGAAGGAAAAAAATAACTTGAGCCAGTGGGAAGAAAAAGTGAAAAATTACTCCCTAACTACTTAACTGGCAGTCTACCCGAAATCCTGGATGACGGTGAAATTCAACGACTCCAAAACATTTCACTCCCATGTTAGGTGAAACCAGAATGTGGACAGAGTATGAACACTACCAAAAGGCAAAATTTAAAAAGCAAACTATTCAATCTCTGGATAAAGAACAGTAACTGGCTTGAAGCCACTGGATATTTTTATAATCAGCTGACAGAAATAAAATATTGTCACAAGCAAACTAGCATGTTTCTATTCCAGGACTACTTTCAGAACACGTATGGTCGATTAATTATGCACATATTAAATAATCAATAATCAAGTTTCAATAATCTAACTCATCATCTTTAGGGAGTGCAGTCCATGAACCAGTAGAGGCACATATAGTTCTTTAGAATGGCATGTTGATGGGGATAAGACAGCATAGGATCCAGATAGCCATCATAAATACACACGGATGCTCCAACTCTGATATTACATTATATGGCAATATGAACTCTACCAATAGTGACATTTTATTAAAGGGGTTTTCTGTGGATATTTTAAATGCATACTCATATCTCTGTTAATAGGGTTTGGATATGTGTGGCCACAGAAATGTGGATAGCTGGACAAGGTCAGAAAAAGAGCAGTGCCAGGAGGCGTCCCTACCTGAACTTGGGGCTGGCTTTGGTGACCACGCCCACCTCCAGATCGCTGCTCTTGAAGTCCTGGGACAGGACTGAGGACAAGCAGGAGATGGCCATCTACAGGAAAACAAAAGTGTGAGAGGAACCAAGTCACCCTAGTGCTGACAGAGCTGGTGCCTGGGATAAGATATGAAGAAGTGAAATATGCTCAGAGATATGCTGAGACACAATGAGACACACTTGCATGGTGAGACACATAGACACAGTGAGACAGCCAAGGGGCCAGGACCAAGTTTTGTTTTTGAAGCTCACTTCCTGGGCCCTGTTTATGAAGCAGGATTACTGAGTCACCTAGATGACTGTGCTGAGCATAACCTGGAACCCTCCCAAATCTGGCACACGGACTGAAGTTTAAAAAAACTTCAAACTACAGTTTTTTACTCAGCGCAGTTGTCCACTTAACTGAGTAATACTGCTGTGCGAAATACCCCACGCTTGCGTATGTTTGCACTAGGTGGCTCTGTCTCACCTCCACAGTGTTGTCATAGGTAAGGTCCGGCTTCTTCTTTAGCTTCTTCTCCAGGTAGCTGTTGGCCTCCGTCTGCTTGGCGCCGACGCCGGTGGCCCGGAAACCGCAGAAATAGCCGGCTGGGTCGCACTTGTACAACACGGGGCCAAAATGGGGGTCCACCGCAATTAGGATCATAACTGTGGGAAGGGGCAGGACACAGGGTGTCTGTGTCACTGATCTTTCCTTTATTACAGTAAATAAGAAAAGACTGACGGAGGAAGAGAAAGGGAGAGAGAGAGAGAGAGAGAGATAGGAGAAGAGTGGGAGAGGGGGTAACAGTGGAGGAAAGTTGTGAGTGATAGAGAACTGATAGAGTGGAATATAGGGAGAGAGAGTGAGTAGGCACTGGTAGAGTGGGCTGTTAGAAGGAGAGGGGTTAGAGCCAGTAGATAAACAGAAAGAGAAAGAAAATAGATGAGTAGAATGGGGTGATAGAATGAAAGAGGGATTGAGGCCTGTAGAGAAGGCAAAAGAGAGAGAGACAGACTCACCGCAGCCCAGGGGTCTCATCTCCGCGTTTTGCGTGTAGACCTGCGAGATGTCCGCCAATCTGCGACACAGCATGTCTGCTGTGACATCATAACCGAACTTGTACTTGTACTCAGCAGCCTCCAACCGTGCCCGATGCACCTGGGACCGGCTATCAGCTGCAGAGAGCAAGAAAGTGAGTGAGGGATGCAGCACTGCCTGTGTGTGTGTGTGTGTGTGTGCGTGCGCAGTCACCAAAACAACACTCATACATGTAATGACTGTGTGAAAAACACACACACACACACAGTCGTTACATGCATGAGTGTTGTTTTGGTGACTGCACCTGTGATGCCACTGTCCAGAGCACAGGTGCAGTGTGCAGGCCATGTTGGGTGTGAAGTGGGGGGGTTCCCTCACCGTGGTGTCCCGTCATCACGCAGCCAATCCGGGGGGTCAGGTGGTACATGTTGCTGAAGGTGGACGCGTCAAGCAGCTTGTCCTGTGGTCACGGGGACAGTTTGTAGTGAGTGTGATGTCGTAAAGCCCGGTGCAGGCCTATATCTGGACAGATTATTATACTGTTTCTGCGTCTCATAAAAGCCCATACAGTTTCTGTTTGGCAAACTGTGCAGGTCTCAACAGCAGCAATATGAACAGTGTGGCTGGACTCCGATGCTCATGTTCGTTTTCGGACGCTGTTCAGTTGCGCTTCGCAGCATGCTTGTAAAGCACTTGACTCCAAAGCGGGACAAAGCTTCATGTCAGAATTTGACATCACTTTAAACGAGAAGTGCATGCAGAACTGATCGAATGTTGTGTGGGACAACGGGTTAGCCAAAAGGAGGCGTAACAGAGTGCCAACCTTGCGCTAACATTACAGCAATGCCTCACGCATAATCTGAGAGCGTCACTTTGGCGGGACACCAGTGTCACCCTTGCCGTCCACCTCTCTTACCGGAACTTTCTTCTGCGTGACAACCACGGAGCAGTCTTTCCCCCTTAAACCCACTGACGTCAGACCACTCTGGGCGATGGCTTTGAAGGCATACTCTGAGGCAGATAACGTCAATCAATCAACTCGTCAGTCAATCAAGCAATTCATTTAAAAAATATTCTGTCATTCACAAAAAAATGAGAAAGAACAGTGTTTAGAAATCAACAGAAACTGAATAAACCAGAAAAGCACAACAGTTTGCTGAAAAACCAGAACAGATACAAATTAACCCTTAAATGACATTAATATTTACGTAAGCCTAAATGTATTCAACAACGTGATACATTTAAAAAAATATCAAAGTGACTCTATTATTAGTAATTCGTGTCAAAATATGCCATATCATAACAGTTAGCCTACATCGTAATTGTTTATGTTGAAACCACGAACAACCCCCTTCGAAATAAAAGAAACACTCATTCGTTGGCAGCAAGAGCAGTACTGTAAAAATACATCCACACAACACGCCAGCGTTAGAAACCAGAATAAATGGATGCATAAGAAATAGTACACACGTATCCAAACTCCATGAAAAAAGATGGCTAAGGAAACAAACAGGCGACATAGAGATTGATATCTTTTAAATAGGCTACTTTTCGCATTCATTTGGACTTCACTGCACGCGACTTGACATTTTGTCGACATAGCATTGTAGCAGCTACGTTGAACTTAATTCGTTGATTTTGATTACTCTGTCTTTGGAGTAACAGCTTGTATAAATAAATAAATAAATAAATAAATAAAATAAAAAAACATTTCACACCAATGCGTTCGTTGTCTGTTAGCGTTCTGGTGCACAAGTTTAAACGGAGAAAGCAAAGGGAGATTAGTGCATGTCCTTACCGACTTGATAGAGGCGGCCTTCAGGTGAGAAAATTGTAATGTGTCGATCAAACCCAGCGTTCGAGCCCCGGGCCATTGCTATACCTTAAAATAATGTTAAAAATGAACAACACATAAAAACACTAACTTTACTATCTGTGATCAGTGAAATGCCCCTCAACGTATTTGTTTTGTGGAACGGAGGGCGAATATGAATAGGAGACGATGATGGTAGGTATTATACTTCCCTGAGTTAAACTCTTTCACTTTCTCTTTCTCTTTTCAATGAACCATGGGAGAGCGTTATACAGAAAACTTACGAAGGGCAATTGAGTACGGGCTAAGTATATAAGACAGTTGAGTACGGGCTATGTATATGCAGAGGCTATATTATATGTATATTTTCTAATCTGTCATTCTAAACGTTGCTCACATTTTCCTGGACATATGCTAGTCTACATATGAGTGAAGTAATCAAGTGTAAGACGAGTAACATTTAACATTTTTAGTCCACATGGGTCTCAAAAAGCACAATAGAGGTCTGTTTTCCTCATTAATCTGCATTTTATTTCTTCATTTCACTGCAACACGATATTGCATCTTAAATCCTCTGTCGCCCACCCGATCGCTCCCCCCCCCCCGCCCCCCACTCTCTCTCTCTCTCTCTCTCTCTCTCTCTCTCTCTCTCTCTCTCTCTCTCTCTCTCTCTCTCTCTCTCTCTCTCTCTCTCCCCCTCTCTATCTCTCTCCCTCTCCCTCTCTCTGTTAATTTACCTGTCTGCACGTTTGGAGACTTTAGACCAGCAGTACTGTACAACTCCAAATGGCCGACCGAAGAGTGGGCTTCTGTCTGAGCGATAAAAAGAGGAAAAGAATGAACCTGTCGGCCTTTGCCGAGCTTTGTAGGTGAGTCAAGCCAATACCATGAAAATAATTCTGATGCGATTGATAACAATAGTTCCTGAATAAATAATCCAAATAAGTATCATTCTTCAAAAAACTTTTTTTTTTAAATCTGCTGCTTGAGCAAAGCATCGTCAAATACCTAAAATTTCTGATATTTACCTTTAGCAATTTCCAATTTCCAATTTGGTTTTATAATATTAAGCAATGTCAACTGAAGTCTTCACTAATCATTTTGTCTCTCTCTCTCCCCTCGTCCTCTTAATCAGACACCGCGGTATTGAAGTGGTTGAGGTGAGTCTTATTCTGAGTTTTACTTGCTACATGATGTCCATTGTAAAGCAGGTAAATCCATCTCATTTTATTAATAGATAAACGAGGGAAAGTTTGGTTTAGATGCAGTCTACTGCCCACAATCATGCACATATGTCATGCATTTGCAAAACACACAGAGGTACCTACACGTGCAATATGCACACACGAACACACACACACACAGAACGTTACTTTCCGTGTACGATCATCTGAGATTCTCAGCTTTGAATGAGATATGGCCTGTTGATGCGGCTTCTTTCTTCTCTCATTTGTACACCCTCCCCTTTAACAGAGTCCCATAGTCTCCATCCCAGTTTCATCTTTATATATTCAATTATTTTAGTTAAAAGGCACAATACACAATAATCAACATATCAGCAACTGCAGTCAGTGCACAGTGCCAGATATAGCTTGACAGCTCATTTTCACCTGTGGTCCCTGGGCAGTTCATGTGCAGATGTACGGCTGCAATGATTTAAAAATAATGCAATAAGAAAATGCTAGCATAAAATGACACTATACTACCATATCCATAATATGGGGGTACATTAAGAAGAGGGCACAGTCAATTGCATCAGGTATTATGGCACTGAGTTACTTGGTCAGATTTTGAGCGTTGTCCTCTTTTCATCTTCCCGTCGGGAGCAGGTGGCTGTCTCACCGGCCATTTCTGTCACTTCCACCTGGGAGCCCCTGTCCAGCACGCACGCTCTGACATCACTATAAGAATAGCAGCACTTGTCCTACTAGGGGAACACAGCTTGATTCTGCCTCTAACTATTCAAGTTTGGAATACAACAACAAAAACGTCTTTAACCTTGTGTCAGATTGGGGGGGAAAAAATTCCTCTAGAGTGCAGATGAATGTGAACCATACAAATAGGTTTGACGGGGGAGACAGGGAGACATGTCATCCCCAGTGTTTTCGTTTTAATTAATTGCTGGACTAGCTAGTACGCTTGTGATACTTGACATCTGACTGTGTGAGAATAGGTAGTCTGGCAGTGTCTCCCTGAAAGCTGAAATGAAACCTACATTTACGATGTGAACAGAAGTGCATGACAGTGGTGCTCTAGAGTGGCTAATCCAGCTTTCGATGTGCAATTGGGCCCTAGCAGCTTCTAGATAGGGAAGAACTCAGACAGAAAGGGAACAGCCATAGCTGTTAACTTCTTAACTTCATTCTGCTGTAGATTGACCTGAGTCGACCAATGGCATCCCAGGGCCCCTTTGATGTCATCATTCACAAGCTGTCTGACGTCATCGTGGAAGCTGAGCATGATAGCCAATCGCAGAATCTCCTCTCCAACTTTCAGGTATGTCCTGCTCACTGATTTGACAGCACTGAGCAGGATAGATGGCCTCACGTTTTCACTTGAGTGTGCACGTCTAGAAGTGACATGATTTGGCCAATCAGAGCAAAATGTTCTGCTTGCACTCACACAAGTGAAGTTGGTGCATCCTCTCTATTATATTGTAGCATGACCCATTATATTAAAGCCATTTTATATAGTGCAGGGTCTGAATTCACATGCTATGGTAATGCCTACTTCAATTATATGTCGAATTTTACATATGATCTATGTTAAATCCTCCAAGAAACAAGCTTTGAAAATTAACATAAGATACAATGATATGGTGCAGTGGGTTATGGTGCATTAGATTATTTTGCACAATGTATCTATATCAGTTAGATGTGTTAATTTATGTATCCTTGCTCATGATGCTTCAAAACCATAATTCAATCTGATGTACACTGTGTTTGTTTCAGGAGTACGTGTCTGCCCATCCTCTCACAGTCATGCTGGACCCTTTGCCAGCAATGATACAACTACTGGATCGTTTTGCGTCCTACCGCATCATGAACAAGCTGCAAAATTCTTTGAGAGGTGCATATCTCTCTCTCTCTCTCTCTCTCTCTCTCTCTCTCTCTCTCTTTCAATTCAATTCAAGTTGCTTTTTATCAGCATGAAATACAAATGTAATTATTGCCAAAGCATACATATAAATATCAGACAGTCCTCTTTCTCTCTTTCGCTCTATCAATAGTTTAACAATGTTTGTTCCCCTCTCTTCAGACAGGGGTATCTGCAGCCCTCCTTACCTGGAGATCAATACCAGTGACCAGCTGGAAATCAGGGAGGCAGTGGAGAGGAAGCAGCTCACTTATCCTTTGAGTCAGTGAGAGTAACCAATCACACTTCACATTTCATTAGTAACCAATCACACCGCTCTGCATTCACATTTCACTATTAACCAATCACACCGCACTCCAATCACTGAATCAAATCCTTCCTAGGACACCTGAAAGTCTAGTGCCAGCACTGCTAGAAACATTTATTTTTCATCACCCCACATTCATGCTTCAGTGTATGCAGTTGTCACTGTGGCCTTTAGTCCAAGTTCACGCTGTGTTTCACATCGAAGTAATGGGCTTTAATCAGGAGTCACACTGGACTTTGGCTTGATAAGTACTCTGTCCTCAGAAGTTTTTTCTGTTTTCTTTTTACCTCCATCACTGATCTTCCCTGCATGTTCTTCCACAGTCTGCAAAACCAGAGTGGCCCATGGTTTGCGTTCCCATGAGGTGAGTGACGTTATCTCTCAGTCTGTGGCGATGTTGCTGCGTGCTCCAACAAACCCCTGGTCTGTCTAGTCTGTGGGTTTGTTTACTCATTAATAACAGTGTCCCTGTGATTACGGTTTCATCATGCAAGGCCTTCTGAGTGGGTCTACATTGTATCTTTGAAGATATATTTTATATTCAGTCTAGAGATATTGCCACGCTGTGTAGCAGCTCTGACCATGTCTCCTCCCTCTCTCTTTCTAGAGCTCTTTCTCAGTAATTGAACCATAGAGGTCTCTGATCTTATTTTTCTAGCACTCTTTCCCAATAATAGAACCATAGAGGTATCCGGTCTATAATAGTGTCCCCTCACTCTCTCCATAGATCAGGTCTCTAACAATGTGCCTTCTCTCTCTTTCTTTCTCTGTAGATCTAGTCTATAATAATGCCCCTTTCTCTTCAGATCTGGGCTGTAAGAATGTCTCTTTCTCTCTCTCTCTCTCTCTCTTTCCATAGATCTGGTCTGTAATAATGTTCCTTCTGTCCCCATGGATCTGGTTTATAATAATGTCCCTTCTCTCTCTCCGTAGATGTCTCTAATCTTCTGTCCCGCGGGGCTGAAGGACGCCCGGCCCCCCTGCGTGCTGCAGAGCTTTGTGAACCACGGCGCGGTGCTGCACAAGGTTTTCGTGGTGGGGGAGGCGCACTTCACCGTAGAGAGACCCTCGCTCAAGAACTTCCCTCTGGGTCCCTGTGGTCAGTGGCAGCCAGTTACATCTCTCCCCTCCATCGCGGAAATGCACTAGTATTCAAATATCTCTATTTGGAAGGGTTTCATTTTTCAAATACACTGACCCAAAACAGATGATTGCTATCTGAAATATTTTGAATACTTTCTTGTATTAGAATTATTTGGATATATTTGAAATGCATTTTGAATATAAGAGTTGCATTTACAAGAATTACTAAATGCCTCAATCAAATACTATGGCCAAGACTTTAGCTTAGTGGGAGCAAAGTTTTATGTTATATCCATAAATAAGTGATAGGAAAAAGTTAATTATTTTATCAAACTTAGGACATTACCTATTTTCACTGCTGTCTAATTTTGGAAAATATCAATTGGATAAATGTATGCTTATTTGGATTAAATCTAAAGTTAATTTATGGTTGTGTAAACATCAGATATTGTGTTGGTTGTTAGGGTTTAAACTACTTTAAATTTCAATTGCTTTCACATTAATGGAATGATTTGTGTGCAGAAATGGTTTTATAATTGGTATTATCCCATTCCCAGTGTTCCTCTTTTTTCGAGTGTTATGTTCAATCAGCTATATGTTGCCTCTCATTTGTTTTGTGGCAGACAGGAAGACAATCTTCTTCAACAGCCACGAGGTGTCCAAGCCAGAGTCCTGCTCCCACCTGACTGCTGTGAGTGAGAGCTCCTGACCCCTGACCCTTGACCCCCAGCCTTTGTCCACTGACTTATCACACCTAACACTGTCAGACTATGAGTCCCTGCCAGTGAGCAGTTAAAATTTTTAATAACATTGCTGCAACATGGTTTTGAGGCTGTTATGAGCAAGCTGTCACCAGGCATGCCTTCCACCACCGCTGCTTTAGATAAGAAGTCTGAGCATTCTTTGGCGGGAGAACTGAATTTATTCAATATTGAACATGAAAATGACGGGCACACTGAAGGGAATCAGCAGCAATAAACATTGAATCATACTCTGGAATTAATTCATGTGATTGGGAACCACAGTGATTCTCATTGAGGGAATTCTGAGACACATGCTGTTGATAGCACCTGGCCCACTGATCTTCGGCCTTGATGTCCTCAGAGTTATATCTCACACTTTTCCCCCCCACAGCTAGACAAGAAGACACCCCGGCTGCCCCCCCCTAGCCAAGACGTGATGGTTGCCTTGGTGAAGGAGCTGCGGGCGGAGCTGGGCATGGCGCTATTCGGGGTGGACGCCATCGTCAACATCCACACGCGTACCCTCACCATCATAGACATCAACATCTTCCCTGGTCCGTTTGCCTTCCTGTGCTTCTACTCGACTCTTATTATGTCTTGTTCACCTGTGCTTCTACTCGACTCTTATTATGTCTTGTTCACCTATGCTTATGTTTTGAGCCTTGTGTTCCTCTACTGGTTCATCTGCGTGAGTTCTTGGAGGGTGAAAGTACAGTAGGTTTTCCGGTTCTCTAAGCCATCAACCCTCTCCGATGAGGGAGATTCTGGTTGGTTGAGGTTAGGTCAGTAAAGCTGATGATTGGTTTAAGGTTTAAAATGGGTACGCTGATGGGACCCATAGACCGTGTGGTTCTCCCTCTCCAAGTCCAATGTACCCTGGCTTGTGCTAGTGTTACCCTCTCAAATTAACTGAAGGCAGCCCAAAGTCCAAAAGGTCATTTCCTGTTTAACACGAGAGTGAGTCAGCGTAATGTGCAGAGGAACATGCATATGATGCTATCAGAATTAGCTATTAACTAATAAGATCTTGCGTGTAGCTCCCCAGCTCAAAGTGTGCTCTTGCTTGTCCTCTCTTCTCCCAGGGTATGAGGGAGTTCCACAGTTCTTCTCCTCCCTCCTAAGTCACATTGAAGCCGTCCTGAAGCAGAGGGACCGTCCTGCCCTGGAGACCCCACCACCTCCCTGACCCCCCCATCTGTCGTCTGAGAAGCATGTCTGCATGTACACACAAGGCTTCAGTGTCCGCGTTGTAAAATATCCAGTACTTGCCACACCTACTGATCAACGGGTAGCTAACCAGTCTGGGGTCATCTCCTACAGCAGGGGTGTCCAGTCTTATCTGAAAATGGCCGGTGTGGGTGCAGGTTTTTGTTTCAGCCCAGCTCTACGACAGCTGATTCTATTTATCAAGGTCTTGTTTGAAGACTATAATTAGTTAATTAGTTGAATCGCGTGTCATAGTGCTAGGCTGAAACCAAAACCTGTACCCACACCAATCCTTTTTAGACAAGACTGGACTGGACCCTGATCTAGAATCTCAAAAGGCACTGGTGTCTCATGCATGGCTGGAGCACAGATCTGTCTGGTAAGGTCAGAGGTCAAACAGCTGGACCCTTTAGAAATCACCTCTTGATCCTAATAAGCTGTATATAAAAACATAAATAGGTCTCCTGCCTTGCTGAGGGAAAAACCATCTGATTTATTTATCTTTCATGACATTTGTAGGATTACTACATAGTACATACTACAGAACGTGTCTGAACAGACAGGCAGAGACGAGCAGGTTTGTTTTAACTGTGCTGTTTATTGATTGACAGGTAAAAATAGCGAAGAACAGGGGGTTTCCAACACAATCCTGAGAACCCACCATGTAAGCTGACTTTTGTTCCTGCCATAATCACAACTTTGAATAGCATTCAGCTGTTAACTGTCCTTAATTAGACACCTAATGTCTACTGGAGGATAATTTACCCTTTAAAGGTTGCAGTATGCCAGAAATAGCCATAACAAAGCAATCTCAAATGTCATATCCCAGGACTTTTAATCAGTCACATCTACAAGTGCACTCATTTTCTGTAATGGTGAACTCACTTGGGTCCTAATTGCTGAAAGTGTGGCCACCTAGTCACTGAAACTATTTAGTTTAATGACAGACAAAGTGTCAGTGTGCTAAATCTGCACATGCTGGAAAGATTAAAGAACAAAATGGTGTTACAACGGAAACATGTCGTTCAGCCATTTTAATCAAATGATATTGGCTGAGACAAAAGCCAGCAAACAGGGTGGGCTTCCAGGAACAATTTTAAAACCATGGGCATAGAAGACATAGCAGGCACAAATGCAGGACTTTGATTGGCCAGTGAAAACTCCCGTTATCCATCTGTCAGGCATTGCAGCCTCTTTGTCACATCTAGCTTTAACCTTTGACCTCTGTCTCCCTGAGGAAAACATTTTTTTAAACAGGTATATGGACCACTTGTCCAATAAAGCGCATTGGTTGCTTCTAAGTGAATCTCCAGCAAGTGGTCTACTTGTAGAACATAATGTATTTTCAGAAGGCAGTATTTAATTAAAAAATTTCAAATTCACAAAACTGGTAGGGAGTCAATTTGTGGTAATACACCTTTTAAATGTTTTACATTCTTCAGTAATTCAGTTTTATTAGACTTAACACTTATTAAGTTTTATGGTGGTTTAACCAAAGAGAAAATATATTGCTGCAATAGTGATCACATTCCAGGACATATATATTTATATAATGTATGTATTGTAAAAAATAAATTATAATAATACTAATACCCTAAATTTGTATTATTCCAGCATTTCCTTCCCTGTAATTAACCACTTATCAAAATATATTTATAGATGCATCTATTTTGTCTAATATTTCTATATGTTCTACATATGAAGAGTATATAGGTTATATAGATTGTATATGTTCCAAAAAGAGTGTTGTTTGAGTGTATAGTATTTCCTTTAGGAAGATAGAAACCTCAACCAGCTCCCAGCTGCAGAACAGTGGACTGACAATACCCTGATCCACCACAGAGGGGCACTTTTGTCAAACATTTCTCTCTCTCATTACACTTTGGTTACAGTGATTCTCATGTGCTGTCTGTTAAAAGCCAAAAGTGCGCACAGGATGCAAGACAACTGAATATTATTGATTAATTAATGATAAACACCCGATACATTACAAAAGTTTGAAAAGCGATAGATAAATGATGGCTGTATCATTTCCCTTCTTTGTCTTGGCTTTGACTTGCTGGTAGTAGGTAAAGTCCAGCACAAAGTGGAGAAAGAAGTAGAGTCATTCACCTTAATTGTGGTGGTCATTCATACAGGACAATAATACACCTCTCATTACAACACTGCGGTCTCTAAAAGTGTCCCACTTTTTGTGCACAATGCAGAGCTCCAGTGCAGCTCTAGCTGGAAGGAACTTCACATAAGGTTTGGTCTGATTGCAGTGGTATTATTGTATGGGCTGTAGAATGTCCCATGATGCCCCTGGTGAGACTCTAGTTCTTCATAACAGTCTGAGTAACAGTGCTTGAGCCAGAGACTAGACAGTCCTCTAGTGCTATTCTACTCTCAGTAAATTTCACATATTACAATACCATTATTATAATAACAGTCACAATAATAGTAATTGATAATGATATTTAGCAAGCATGGATGCAAAACATTTTTTTTTCTGCAGGAACTTCCATCCCATTACACTGAATAATGATCTCAAACAAAGAGAAGCTTAAGCATGTGCAGTAAAGAGCAGGTGGTGCTTGGATTTTTGTCTCTGGTCTCTATGAATACATTATGCTGATACTGATCTGCTTTATTTAATTTGGTCGTGTCATGCTGGAGTTTCTCTGATGCTTGTTGAAAAGCGTCTTGGCACACCACTACTGTAAGTTTATGGTCGTTTTAAAAAGTCATTGCTTGTTTGCCGTTGAGAACACACGGTCGGGAGAACCAACCACTCATCTCTGGCTGTGCTTAAAATTCACTCTGCTCATCTTGGTACCCCTGTAAACCAGCATTCACAGAGTCAGTGGAAGTGGGATGGAAGCTGACGCCCTGCCTACTGGAGTTGAATGTCTTGTTTGCTTAAGCATCTTTGCCATTAGAAGACAAGAGACAATATCCAACCAGCATGAGAGACAGACACACATAAGGTTGGCATGGTTGTAAAGGATAGGGAAAATGGGTATGTTGAGAAGCTTGTGTGTGTGTGTGTGTGTGTGTGCTTGTGTTTGCGTGTGTGTGTGTATGTGTGTGTGTTTCTGCATGTGCTTATTTTGCCTCTACACTTCAGCATGTGTGTATGATTGTATCTGACGCTTGGCAGAAAAGGTGCACAGTACTATGTGTTTCCCAGGTGATGAAATCCACTTTTATTCCTCTGCTAACTTCATGTTTTGCAATAACGTCCCATTCTGAGATTTTGCATTGCTTTACTCTGGTAAACTACAGTTGGTGAACATTTTCACAAGTACAGTACAGCCATTTAAGTGTAATAGATCTTTGAGTCTGGGTGCATATACAGTATATTGGCAGTAATAGAACAGTATATATATATACAGCGGAGCATGTGTAAGAGTGTGTTGTATGTGGTGCATGAATAAGTTAACCTCAGTGATTATTGACAGGTCCCTCAGCACTAGTCTTAGATGGCTATGGTGTACTGGATTTTTTGTTTACTTATAGCTAAGAGGGCTTGAGCTCATCCAATTAAGCCTGTGGATTGATTGAATTACATTAACAAAGTTTGAGTGAAAAGCTTCTTGCTCCCTGAGGACCAGTGCTTAAGGACACAGTTGCTAACATGTTTGTCAGTGTTTTCCCAGGTGTATCCATGTTCTTCTGTGTTTATCAGTGGATTATTTTCACATACCAGTGTTTTTCCGTGCTGAATGGTGGTTTTTGGTGTTTATCAGTGTTTATCAATGTTTTCAGTGTTTATAGTGTTTTTTGGTGTTTATCAGTGTTTTTCAGTGTTTATCAGTGTTTATCAGTGTTCTGGAGTATGTGTTGTGTGCTGCCTGTCCCAGTCATCACTCAGCCTCTGCGCAGCTCCTGCAGCTCCGCAGCCACTCTGCGCAGCCCGGCCTCGATCTCCAGCAGCTCCTGTGGACCACAGAGTGGTTCAGTCACATAAGGAAGAGGCTCAATGAGAAAATGAGACCTCTACAGAGTTTAAGACCCAACTTCTATAGTTAAATGATAGTGAATAGTACCTAATGGATAGCCCATAACTTGTTAAATGTACTCCAAAACAAAGTGGTGTTCACAAAACCCCTGCAATCTCTGTAGAATTTATGGAAATTGAACAAATCATAATTATATTGAAAATATGTGGGCTTTTTTTCTTGAAAATATAATTAAATATATTTCACAGCATACAAGTATATGAAATGTGAGAATACTAATAATTTCAGTATTTGCCTATATATTGTAACTGCTGCAATATCATGGTAGTATATTTTAATTCAATATATTTTCAGTCTATTCCATCATCCTAAAGGCAAGTGTGACATTGCAATAATATCGGTAGTCAAAGGTGAACTGGGAAACAGACAGGCTTTAACGAGGCATCAGACACTGACCTTTCTGTCTGCCTTCTCTTCATGTTCCTCCTCTTCCTCCTCTAGATCTTTCTCTGTGCTGTGGCCGTGGCTGTGAAAGAGCTCTCTGTCGAACTGATGGGTAGCTTCATCAGAGGCCTTCTCCATCACGCGCTTCTTCTGTGGCTCTCTCTCCTCCTCGGTCTTCTTCTTCTCCTCCTTCTTCAGCTCCTCCAGCTCTCTCTCCCTCTCTTTCATGACCTCTCTCTCTCGTGCCCTCTCTCGCTCATGCTCTTTCACGTGCTTCAGCGCTCTCATCAGCTCTTCCAGCTTTTCTTCTGCTTGACTCCTCTTCTTTTTAACCTCCATCTCTTCAAGTAGTTCTTCCAGCTTCCTCTCTCGATTTTTCTCATCTTCCAAAAACTGTAGTTCATTCTTGCCTTCCTCACTCCATTTTTCACTCCCTTTTTTCTTTTCGGCCTCCCCCACCTCTTCTTCCATCTTGCTCCTTTTCTTTTTCAGGTCTTCTAATAACTCCTCTTCCTCCTTCTCATGACTCCTTTTCTCAGTTCCTCTCTTTCTAATTTCCTCCTCAAGCAATTCCTCCAGCTCCTCCTCTTTCCTTGTCTTACTCCTTCTCTTTTTCAGGTCTTCCAGTAACTCCTCTAACTCCTGCCTGTGACTCCTTTTATCAGTACCTCTCTTTCTAATTTCCTCCTCAAGCAACTCCTCTAGCTCCTCCTCCTCAGTCTTACTCCTCTTTTTCAAATCTTCCAGTAACTCCTCTACCTCCTTCCCATGACTTCTTTTCTCAGTCCCTCTCTTTCTAATTTCCTCCTCAAGCAACTTCTCCAGCTCCTCCTCCTTCTCAGTCTTACTGCTTCTCTTTTTCAGGTCTTCCAGTAGCTCCTCTACCTCCTCCCCATGACTCCTTTTCTCAGTACCTCTCTTTCTAATTTCCTCCTCAAGCAACTCCTCCAGCTCCTTCTCCTTCTCAGTTTTGCTCCTTCTCTTTTTCAGGTCTTCCAGTAGCTCCTCTACCTCCTCCCCATGACTTCTTTTCTCAGTCCCTCTCTTTCTAATTTCCTCCTCAAGCAACTCCTCCAGCTCCTCCTCCTTCTCAGTCTTACTGCTTCTCTTTTTCAGATCTTCCAGTAGCTCCTCTTCCTCCTCCCCATGACTCCTTTTCTCAGTCCCTCTCTTTCTAATTTCCTCCTCAAGCAACTCCTCCAGCTCCTCCTCCTTCTCAGTTTTGCTCCTTCTCTTTTTCAGGTCTTCTAGTAACTCCTCTAACTCCTTCCCATGACTCCTTTTCTCAGTCCCTCTCTTTCTAATTTCCTCCTCAAGCAACTCCTCCAGCTTCTCCTCCTTCTCAGTCTTACTGCTTCTCTTTTTCAGGTCTTCCAGTAGCTCCTCTACCTCCTCCCCATGACTCCTTTTCTCAGCCCCTCTCTTCCTAATTTCCTCTTCAAGCAACTCTTCCAACTCCTCCTTTTCAGTCTTGCTCCTACTCTTTTTCAGGTCTTCCAGTAACTTCTCTACCTCCTCCCTGTCACTTCTTTTTTCATTCCCCCTCTTATTTTTGGCCTCCTCCAACTCTTCTTCTTTCTTGGTCTCACTCTTTTTCTTTTTCAGGTCCACCAGCAACTCCTCTACCTCCTTGTCACTTCTTTTTTCACTCCCTCTCTTTTTTAACTCCTCCTCAAGCAGCTCTTCCAGCTCTCTATCCTCCTCATCCTCCCTTTTCCTTACCTCCAGTCTGTGCTCCTCTATCACTTCCTCCTCCTGGTCCCCTTGCTCCAGATTATTTTCCCCCGTCACCTCAGTCTTGGTGTACACAGACTCTTCTTCCTCACCCCCTTCACTCTCTCCCTCCATTTTGTTTTTCTCATGATCAATGTTCTCTCTCTGGTATTCCTTCTCTTTTTCTTTCTCTGAAACCCAAAAGAACAAGGGAAGTTCATTTGTATAGCGGTAACTCTCTGTGTATGTGGGTAGTCTGCAATAGGAAGATGAAGCAAGAACAAAAATAAGAATATTCAGCCTGAAGTGCCAGATGTGCCATATGTCTCAGCCATTACTGAAACTATTCACAAGTTGCAGTTGTAAATGGAGTTGGTCATTCCACTGCACTCACACAGAGGAATAACTGCTAAAATAGGTAAAGTAGTGGTTTTCACTAGGTCACATCAGTCCAGTGCATGGTAGAATAGTGGGTGATAGCATTGCCAGTACAATAACCTAGTACAACCTAACCTCTTTCTGGGTCCTGCTTGCATTAATACTACATGCAGTTGTGAGTCTTCGTTTTAGTACTTTCTGGTCAAATTCACATACATTATGGTTGTGGAAGGCAGTGGCAGTCCCATGGGTACCACGTAGCAAAGATACTTGTTTAGTCCAGTTAAATGTACAAAGGAGTATGCCCATGTGTGTATGAACAGAAACCTTAGTTGGCTGATGGGCAGCTAGAACTTGCTACTTACCATCAGTTACCCACAATATTTAGGGATTATTCACCATATTAAGTCACATTATTCCAGAAAAGGCTATGCAGGCCATGAAGAATAAAAGTCCCATATTCACACTGTGCTTACTTTGCAAAATATTACATACAAGGTTTTAAAAAAATTATTGGTCAAATTAAAGACTGAGGTAAATCAATAGGCTCATAATTGGTGAAAGTGTGGACACCTGGCCACTTAAAATAACTATTTGGTAGATAACAAATTCAAAGGTAAATCAAATGACGAAGAGACAAGCCTGTGTTTTGTTCATATGTTTCAGGAAAAAAATTATGAAAGAACGCGCGATCAGCATCCTTTATTGAGGGAGAGATTGGCTGTAACAAAAAGCAGCATACACAGGGGTCCCCCAGGACCGAGTTTGGAAACCACTGCAGTAGAGAGTAAGTGCTAAAGCAATAACTGACTGCGTTTGCTGTACATACAGAGCAGGGCAATAGTAAGACTGCTGTACGCACCATTCTGGGCCAGCTCCTGCAGCTCTCTCAACAAACCCTGGTGTCTCTGTGCAGCATCCAATGTCTCCCCTGCCAAAACACGACACAACACAACACAACGCAACAAAACACAACACAACACAACACAACGCAACAAAACACAACAAAACACAGAACACAAACTGCGTTACGCGCTTCCAAGACGAGCAGCAACAAAACTCAATACACAAAGTGTGCGACGCACTTCCAAGATGCGCAACTATGTTCGGTCTCCCCTCAACACACCTGTTATGGTGCAAAGTACAAATCTACAAGTGTACAAAATTAATTATTACACCAGACCGTTTTTCAGTAGAATATTTGTCCAGATAATGCACTTGTAATGTGTCACATACAAGCATACATAAACAATGTGCACTCACATACAGGGAGAGGGAAAGACAGAAAAAGAAAGAGACAGAAAGATAGAAAGAGTGAGTGCGTAAAATGAAGGGGCACTACCTGACTGCAGTTTGGTGGCACAGGCAACCTGCAAATTGTCACTGTCACTGTTCAGAGACCCTGATGGCACCTCCATCACACAGTCAGTAACCTTCACACATAAACATAAGAGTTAGCCCACACGCCCACACACCCACACGCACGCACACACACGCAAACAAACACAGGTACACACATGCACACAGTCAACATTAACAGGCTTAATAGCATAAGGATTAAGCATGTATTTTCTTTACAATACTTCCACATCTGCAGCGTCCACAAACAGCAACACAACAGACTTGGAAACATGCAAAGAAACAGACACACAAACACACATGCGCACATATACACACACACACACACACACACAAAACCCTGGGTACTGACCTTCTCATCTTTAATTGGGGACAAGGGAAGGCACCCCACTGGGGAAAAGAGAGAGACCGATATAATTTTAGTGTATTCTCAGCACACCTGTACTACTTCTCTGTCACTGAAGGTTAAGTTGGTAACTGAGCACACATTAGATGATTGATAGTAGCATTTCACTCGTCAAAGCCACAGCTTAAAGAAGCTTTTATTTGGCCTGCAGTCCCCACAGATTTAGTTCAGCAATTCATTTTCTACTCTCAACAGCGACAACAATTCACTCCACCCCTGGCCGGTGTTAAAAATGCCCTTTTCTTAATCAGCACTAACCTTCTGGAAGAGTGACACAGCAGTGGAGCATTTGAGATATTGCTTGCGTGTGACATTTTTATGTATTAACTGCAATCAGTGTTCACCCAGAGGCCGCAAGCTGCACCGGCGTGTCCTTATCCAAGGCACCACGCTCAAATCGGCAGTCCCGCTTTACTGGCTTGGCTGCCCACGCAAATCTCGCAGTTACAGCCCGATGGGTACACAGGGAGTCAGCACTGCCAAGCCTGATGAACACACGCCAGCTCAACACTGCGCCATGTCTGAGCCCTGACCCTCAAAGGAAATATTTTTACCGCCACTTGCGTTTTGTCATTCAAGACACTTTGTATTACGTCAAAAGGATTAAAATACTCAGGAGGACATGTTCGCTTTGGTCTCAACACATGGCCCTTAAGTTCCTGTGCAGACTCCACTCTGCACTCGCAGACACTGTTCTCCATTTACTGCCGTTATAACGTGCGTCTTCCCAGCTCCTCTCCATCTTCGCCTTACTACAACATCTCTCTCAACTATCAATCTGTCCTCTTCTTCCACTCTTACAAACCTTTTGTGGGGGGTCAATCTAGAATCCTCCATGTCCTCCACTTGTATTTATTTTATTTTATTTTTTGGTTCTGCTCTGCATTTCAGATTTTTGAAGAATTCATCCCTCTCTGACTCTGATGTTCTACGTAGCTCCTTATCCAGGAACTGGGTATTCTCTGCTTTGTAGTACTACAGTCCTTGATTTCCTAGACACCCTGCTGCTCAATGTCAACAATGTCCTTGTTAATGAATGCAGAATTATGCCACCACGCTCGTCGTTCTCTCTTTCCCTCTCGCTTTGATGCTTTTCTGTTGCCAAGCTCCCTCTACTGACTCCCCATCTGCATCCCAAATTCACTTCAGCGCTCCTGTTCTTCTTTTTTGCCCTTAATTATTCCACCCCTTTTTGCCTCAAGTCTGTCTGTCCATTGTACAAGCCCAATATACCCAGATGTTCATCATCTGGTAGATTAATATGTTCATTTTCACCTAAGTCTTGTACAAGGTTTAGCCATCTTCTAATGTATTATAATAAATGTGGAGAAGCCAAACAGATACTTCCTTGACAATAGTTATGCTATTCTATTATATTCTAGTTTTCATTTCCCTCTCGTCCTGTTGCTAAAAAATAAAAATAAAAACAGTCAGCATAAGAACTATAGTTTTGTTCCTTTGCCCCCAAGAGACGCACTTCCTTACACATGACCTCTGCACTCCCCCTACTCTTCCCTTTATCTCACATTAATGTCTTACAAAATGACTCAGAGACTTGGATTCAGTCCTTCTATGAACCCATTTCCCTTCACAGAACTTGCTTGAGAACTAGATTGTTATCTGAATGTTATTCAATTTCTAGGTACCCGTGATATTTTCCCCAAACAGCAAATATTGCTCTGTCAAAACACATAGCTACACTACACAGTGATTCAGCATCCAATGATATATAATAGTTGTATCAGCAGGCAATAAATGGTGCCATTAGTATTAACAACAACAATCATCATCATTATGACAGCCATTATGACAATGGCTAATATGTTTTATACTGTATATCACTATATTACACCCACTTATTTATGCATGTATGTTACTTAGACTAGCAATATCCACAGAGCACTTCCTTCTCCAGGCCGATTTTAAATGCATTATAAAATGTAGCCTATGCTATGAAAAACGTCAAACAAATTATATAACAACGTCGTAAAATACAATTAAACTATACCATCATTATATTACCCGTATCAACATATCCGTATATAAATGAAATTCAACGAATAACATTTCAGAATATTCACTCCAAAAGCCAACAAACAGCATTTTGCTAAGGAGGAAATTGCGAGAGATTGGAGAGAGTAATGAAGCATGCCTACTACAATCGCGAACCGTCCAACGAAAACAGTTGGACAGCTACCCTCATTCCCCGTTATCACCTGCGCGCATGGGTGCTCGAGCAAGCGTAGCCTGGTGATCCGTGAGCCCGTATGCATGTGCGCGGTTGCTGGCTAAACACAAGACCCGGGCTATGTCCCACATGTGTGGAAGTCTAAATTACTATACTCACAGTGAGCACGTTTTTAAAATAATTTTACATTATACTGACCGTGGGAAACAGTCGGACGCCGTCAGTTACATAACGACGTTTATCATCCTTGAACCTTAAAGGCACCATCTCCTCAGCTTTCTGCGATGTTTATCATTCTCTTAGCGGTATTAGCCCTCGCCTCTATCGACATTCCACCCTTGTTTCAGAAGGACAATCGATCGTTTTGCTGTTGGAATCTCTCTTATCTTCCTTAATCGAGCGAGCAAACGACCTTCAAGTACTTAACGGTTTGTCCACAATCTGCGAAGTGCCCATCTTAAAATAGCCTACTCAGTGAGATATACTCAATATATTACAAGATACAAGCATAAATACTGAAATTATAGAGTAATGCCTTCTATTTAGTAACGAATAAACCGTGGTAATATAGCAACAAAGACCGGTCATTTGTTTATTATAGACAATAACCTAGTTTTCACCAAAACCCTGCCAGAAAGATAACAGAGAATGTATGGGCTAAACGGCAGTTTTAAAATAAATTCTAAAAATTAATTTCACCTTGACCATCTTACCTGCGCCTAGACCACAGAGCAACGTGATAAAAGCATACACCATTTTATGGATGTCGAATTAATCCGTCGCGTGGTCAGCAAGCATGGGGTTTGTCTCCTCAAGCCTCCTTGCGTTCAGCTGAGACGGGTCAGGAGAGCAGTGTGGCTGTCTGTCGCTGTCCGATCTGGGCAGGTGATGCGGGGGTAGACGATGCGCCAGTCAGGTTTCCCCTTAGAGATACGCACAAACAGGGGTGAGCATATGCAGCGCCGCTGGAACGAGTCCAGCACCTTCTGCAGTCACTGAGCGCGGTCCTTTGCACGACCGAAGTTCTCAGCACGTGCGGACGGATTTAAATTTCGCCACTTTTTCTTTACTTTCAGTGCGAATCTGATGCCAGTGTGAGTCGGGCTTTATTTATTCGTTTAAATGAGGGGGTGTGATATCAGGAGGCGGCGCTCTTCAAAGCTGTTTTTCCAGTCCCTGTATAATGTGCCAATGTGTAGGCTGGAGAGGGCGAATTCGGAGCGCATGACCCGAACAAGCGCACAGAACTGGAGTTCTGTAACAGACGTCCAGACCTTTGTTTCCATGACAGCCGGTGTCTCTCGCATCATATTATATAACTAGTACGCATGCCAATCAGCTACAGTGCAGTGGACGATACAAGGAGACTCAATTCCATAGTTGATAAACTGTTTAAAGCAGACCCTTTTGTAATGATAACGTTGGTCTTCAACAGAATTTACAGTTTATCAATCTTTATCAGTCTTTTTTGTCTTACATGCCAGGGAATTAATTCAAAGGCAAAATATGGAATAATAAAACCACTTTGACAAGGGAATAAAACAGATAATTTAGGCGATATGCATATAATCAGTGATGCTGTACACAAAGCCTGAATTTATAGAAGACATGAATTACAACATTATAAAGAGTTCAATCTATTGTCACGATAAAGAACATTATTTCTCTGGCTGTCAAAAGCCGCTTAATTGCATGCCATTTATTTAATCGAGCATTTAAAAATGTCAACAACACAATCACATCATTTTGACTAGCTGCAGTAGCTAGGCCTACGTTACGTTTTAAAGAAGTACCCTAGCATACATGGTTACACTCAAGTAGATTATAGGAGAATATACTTACAAATAAACGTGGTGGTTGCACTGACGATTTCTATAATGTCTATTTAATACCGCGAAGTCTAAAAACTGATTAAATAAAGACCTACTTATGGATAATACAGCATAAACGATTTAAAAATAATACAAGAAGGCTAAAGATGAAAGTAATTTTTTTTTTTAAATTAGTCACTCTCTGTGAAGCAAAAGAAGTTATCTTTCTCTTCTCTCCTTGCCTCTCTATCTCGATCATCTATGCAAGCATTTATATACCTCTGGTGTATAAGGGAGGGATAGGGAGGCCACTTTGCATATTTGCGAGATATCTATGATTACGTCATAGTTTTAAAAGTTACAATTACTATAGGCCACAATTACATGCATGCTCTTGCAAAGTACATGGATCAATGAAAAAGTACATACATTTTACATTAAAGGTACACTCTTGTCAATTAAATTATAAATACCATTTTTCATTTTCTTTTGTGGACTTAAAAGAAGAGATACATTAATCAGAGATACATTAAACTTGTTTTCAAAAAGTACAGAAATTGGTATTTTAATCTGAAGATGAAAGAAAATAATTTTCCAAGACACAAAATCATTGAGCAAAGAAAGAAAATAAATGTGTGTGCCAATTAATATTAATATTAATAACCCTCCTGTTCTGTTCATTTTTTAGGTACAGCAAAAATGTTCCCGGGTCAATCCCCATACAGGGGGGGTTTGCAAATACATGAAATTAACCATTTTCATTTAAAATGTTGATTACACTAATTAAGGCCAGTAGAAGAAGTTTCATACTGAAAAAATAATTTTAAGTATTTTTCCTAGATTTTCAAACTTTAAAAAGGGTCAATTTGACCCGCAACATAACAGGAGGGTTACTATATATTGTTATAAGCTCGTGCCGACAATTTATGCGCGGTCCCATCTAATCAGAATGGCATGTGGTGACTTTTGGTTCTGTTGTGTCCTCAAATGACCCCTCTGCTCCTCGGCGGAAGAGAAGCTGAGGTGACGAGTGACGGAATAAGGCCTCCAGCAGGCCGCCATTGGCCGCGACTCTTGGGCACTGTTCATTATGCAACATTATTTTTGTTTGTCGCCATTATCGCTGAAAAGCAAATGGCCCCTGTGGGGGATGATAGAAGCCTTTGTTGTTCTTCCTTTATTCTTTCTGTAATCCCGGCAATGCGGCATATGGAAAATGGCTCCCTTTCCGTTGGCAGGAGACCAAGTAAAGGGGATATGCCACAGGGTGAAATTTCTCAGGAACAGGCCCAGTCAATCCGTAGGATCAATTCCACTTCAGTTCAGTCAATTAATTAAAGTTCAAATAATTAATTGAAAAAAATCAAATAATTAAGTGAACACTATGGGTATTTTTTTTATTTATTATTATTCGTTAATTGAATTTCAATTAATTTTCTGAATGGGCTGAATTGAAATGGAAATGACCCTTGACCTGTATCCAACAGAGTAAAGTGTCCGGGGTTAAATTCGACATATGGTCCAATAGGGTGATGTAGCACAGTGGGTAAGGAACTGGGCTTGTAACCGAAAGGTCGCAGGTTCGATTCCCGGGTAGGACACTGCCGTTGTACCCTTGAGCAAGGTACTTAACCGAAATTGCTTCAGTATATATCCAGCTGAATAAATGGATACAATGTAAAATGCTATGTAAAAGTTGTGTAAGTCGCTCTGGATAAGAGCGTCTGCTACATGCCTGTAATGTAATGTAATGATGTCACCCTTCCAACTGCCCTGCCTATAATATTCCACCCATAATCTTTCATTTCTTATTACATGGTTTTAGGAAGGTTTTAGGAATCATGGTTTTAGGAAGGGCCTGTACTGCATCTTCACAATGACACACTATTGATCATCACAGACCAGTTATTTCTGGAGGGGTGCATTGCGTGCTACATTGCACAATAACACAATGTTCAGTGATGAAGTAAACCCTGAAAAGTTCTATGATTTAAGGGGGAAGGCTTTGAACCCTAGGCCCGAACGGCTACATCTAGGCAGATTTCCCAGGTCCCTTCAGCAACACCAATGGCTGGCAAAGGTGACAGGAAAAGCTGGTTAAGGAAAGATGATGAAGCCGTTAAACTACACGGTTAAGAACCACATGGGCTGGAAGTCAAGCAAGAAGACAGAAGAAACGGTCTGACCAATCCTGAGGAGCTGTGACTAAGCTTTGTGTCTCACTGAGGGATCGGTGGGAAGCTCAGATTTGCATTGGGCCTCTCCCAAATCTACAGCCACATAGCGATGACTTGTCAGATAAATAGTTTGCCAAAATATTTGCTAACCAATTATTTTCCAGCAATTTTCTCCAATTTGTAATGGCTAATCGTATTCATAGGCCACTGCCCATGGCTGCAAAGTCTTCTGTTAAAGGATAGGTTCACATTTTTTCAACCCTGTTGAAATATTGTTTCCAGGCATTTATAATCGTGTGCAGCACAACCTCAGATAGCTTTAGCACTGAGATGCCCCTCTGCTGCAGCTTCTCTGTGGGTTTAAACACATTCCAGGCGGTCAAGTAGTTAGGCCTTCAAAAACCATGATAACTCAGCATAAGAGCCCAAACACAGCGCTAGCTGCAAGACTCCAGTCGTTAGGAATCAAGGAATTCTGATGCGTAATGCCTAGATTGTAATGGGGTTTTATTACATTGCAGAATAAGCTTACAAAGTGCATTATCTAAATTTATATATATACACACTTGATCAGGCACCCAGAACCAACAGTGTATGTATGCATGGAAAGAGCGAACACCCCTTTTTAGGAAGGAGATTGGTTGAGTCCTGTATTCAGGGTGGGCTTTGGGTCAGCTCATGTCATCTGGGTTTGGGAGTGGGGCGGGGTGGGCGTTGTGGCTGGTTTGGCCCAATGTATTTCAGAGGGGAGTATTTGGGCTTCTCAATGACCTCTGACCCCACGTAGGGCTGTAAGGCACGGGGCACTCGTACCGTCCCGTCCTGGATGTCGGGGGAGGGAGGAGAAGGGGAACAGAAAGAGAGAGAATGTTGTCACTTGCCACGTTCACAGAATAATTACCTATTCAGGGTATGTTCCGTGGCTATTGTAATGAAGATGGCTTTTACATACAGATGTTGTTCGTGTTAGCAGTTATTGTTCAGCACATGCTGTGACAACATAAGTGTATAATTAGCATGCAAGGAAAGCTGATTATAATTATGAGAGAGGAGCGAAATAAAAGCAGGGGAAATACAGTATAGTGGCTCATATATTATTGATTTAATGGAAGCATCAGACAATAAATCCATTGTGAGTGTGAATGTGCACCTGCAATTGTGCACGCGCGTATGCGTGGGTGTATTTGTGAGCAAATGTGCTGGGCGCACGTTTGTGCATGTGTGAGTGTACAAGTGCACTGTGTGCGTGTGTGCGTGTGCGTGTGTGTGTGTGTGTGTGTGTGCGTGCGTGCGTACCTTGTTCTGATGAGTCTCCAGAATGGCAATGATGGTGCGAGGGATGGCACACGCTGTAGCGTTCACCTGAATTAGGACAGACAAACACACAAAACCACACACACCGCACAGCATGAGAAAAGTTTCTGGAAGATATCTGACCTGTTAAAGTTCTGTGAAATTTGGGGTGTCGGTCGGGAGCAGTAGTTTCCCCTGTGTCAACACGTGCACTTCCAGAACCTTCTGCACACTCCCGGACCACGTCTGTGAGGGATTTTGGATATTCCCGATGAATTCATGGACTTTGCCCGCACTGAAATTTCACAGCGTGTCCTGAGACGTGGGCGGCCATGTCTGTTAATTTACACCGAGTGTCTAGACAAGAACACCTCTGCACCCAAAATCACGTCCGTTTCCGACACAGAACGGTGGTCTCTGACATCGACGCGTGCCGCGGGCGGCAGGAAACGGGTCGGTGTTCGGATCCGTGTCCGCCCCGTGAACTCAGCGCTTCCCTCACAGCGCTAATGGCTCCAGGTCTGCCATTAACACAGAGCTCACGTTAGCACTCCAGCGCTGAGCGCGGGGTCAACAGCACGCATAGCGCTTTCATTGCAACTAAAAACTCAGACTTCCGTCTCATCTGACCACAAAATGCGACTCAAATCAATATGGGGCAGGCGATGGAGCTTTACAGTAATACCGTCCTTCAGGCTGATGCTGCACAGGTTAGGGGTGCTGTTGGCTCGTGAACATTCCTCCCATCTCAGCCAATGAACTCCGCAGGTCTGTGTGAGCTGCCATTGGCCACAGTGGGTTTCCCTCTCCAGTTCAATCCCACCCTGGCCGATTCATTTCTGAAGGACAGGCTGATCGGGGCTGTGTCTGCGTGGTACGCTACTCCTGCCCACACGACAGACTCGAGCTTCTTCAAAGACATATTCAGTGAGTGAATTTTTTTCATTCCCTTTATCCTGTATTACTACAACTTTAGCCCCCAAGTTCTGTTAGAAACTCTTGGAAACGCATCCATGGTTGAATTTTGCTTGAAATTTATAACCTAACAGAGGGACTTTACACAACAAAAAAAAGAAAAATCATATGAACTACTTTCATTACGCACAAAGACTGTCTGCCAGCAATGACTAAGTTACTGTACATGAATTTGATTATTTAATTGCACCTGACGGAATTTTTGTTTTTCATATTCTGAATACTTAAGCAATCAAGACCTTATTTTTTGTTTTTGATTCATTTCTATTTATATGAATTATATATGAGTAATCTGTGTAGATCATATATAGTCATTATTGTTAACGTGTGATACAGATCTGAGGCAACAAAATGTGAAGACAGAGACATGTAGGGGTCTGAATAGTTCTACCATGGCTCCTCCCCCCACCTCCCTCAGCAATAGTGAGTGTATTAGAAAATGCATGCTGATGTATTTGTAACAAAAAAATAAGAACACATTCCATTCCAAGAAAAATGTTGCATAATGTCTCCCTCTCTCCCACTCTCTTCCTCGCCCTCTCTCTCTCTGTCTCTGTCTCTTTCTGTCTTACTGTCTCTCTCCCTCTCCATCTATGCCCCCTCCTCTCTCTCTCGTCTCTGTCTATCTCCCTCTCTCCCCCTCTCCTCTTTCTCTGTCTCTTTCTGTCTCGCTGTCTCTCTGCCCCTCTCCTCTCTCCCTCTCTCTCCTCCTCTCCTCCTCTCTCCTCTCTCCCTCCTCCTCTCCCCCTCTCCCCCTCTCTCCTCTCTCTCTCTCGCTCTCCTCTCTCTGCCCCTCTCCTCTCTCTCCTCCTCTCCCCCTCTCTCCTCTCTCTGCCCCTCTCCTCTCTCTCCTCCTCTCCTCCTCTCCCCCTCTCTCCTCTATCTCTCTCTCTCTCCTCTCTCTCCCCCTCTCTCCTCTCTCTCTCTCTCTATCCCTCTACCCCTCTCTCACCGTGTGGGCGTAGTGCAGGCTCTCTCCCTCGGTCTCGTACAGAATGCTGAGGCGGCGGCTCTGGTAGTCAGTGCAGTTGGAGGCGCTGGAGATCTGAGGGGAGAAAGTCCAGTTCACTGCTCAGCCTCGCACAGAGAGGCTGCCCAGGCACAACTGGCTGCACTTCACCGTTCCAGGTCAAAGGGAAATGCAGCCGCAGCCCAAGAGCTCCACATCTCCACATCTCCACATCGCAGCAAAATAAGCTTTGTATTTGCACAGTTGTCGTGCTAGTAGCCATTTTGAATAATGACGAATGAATAATACAAGGATTGCACTGTAATACGTCATTGTGACATCATGCCTACCTCTCCATAGCTGCCCCGTCCGGGCATCCAGGCCTCGATGTCAAACTTCCTGTAGGCGGGGGGGGCCCAGCTCCTGTGTGGGCATGTCCAGCACCCTGAATACAGAGAAAGGGCATGTGAGTGAAAAACACACACACACACACGCACATATACACACACACGCATACACACACAGATATTAATACACACTCTCTCACACACACACACACACACAGATATTAATACACAGTCTCTCTCACACACGCACACACACACACACACACACACTCGCACGCACACACGGACACACACATATACACGCACATACACACTCACACACAGATATTAATACACACTCTCTCACACACACACACACACACACACACACACACACACACACACAGATATTAATACACAGTCTCTCTCACACACACACACACACTCATACACACACACACTCACACACACACAAAGTTTGCAGAGGCAGACTAACCTGTAGTGCAGTTCTAGGGCAGAGAAGATCTCCTTCTGCAGGGACAGGAACTCCTCCAGCAGCTGGGAGCTCTCCTCTCCAGTCTCGTCCGCCGTCACGCCAAACATCTCCACCTGCACCCGGACTGCATGAGCACGTGCACTCCCTCCATGTGCACTCCCCCCCAACCTTCAGCCACCAACAGCTGATCCAGGATTAGCTCCACCTGCTCTCAAGCCCTCCACAACCGCCACGTGTACAAACACTCAGAATGACCCTGGGTCAGTATCTATAGACCATGGTTTTGTACACGCAAACTACACTGACAAACCTCCTCGTGCTAAATTCACAGCACATCAACACTCATTATATATTAGTACGCTGTCCTGTGGAGGCGTGTTAAGTACACTTCATACATGGTGACAAATGTCCATTGTCTCATTAATATAATCTGGGTATAGAGTACAGACAAACATGGAACTAATATATTAACAGACCAAAACTGCGTACACCTGCATCCTGTCACACTGACGGAGTGACAGACGGACACACAGATACCTGCGCACTGAGGGCGGGGCCAGGCTCACCTTGCAGATACCTGTGCACTGAGGGCGGGGCCAGGCTCACCTTGCAGATACCTGTGCACTGAGGGCGGGGCCAGGCTCACCTTGCAGATACCTGTGCACTGAGGGCGGGGCCAGGCTCACCTTGTTAAAGTGGTGCACCCTGTAGAGCCCCCAGGTCTCCCTCCCAGTGTCCGTCTCTGCCCTGTAGCACGTGCTGCAGCAAACGGTCCTGCAGCCCAAACACAGTCACATTACATTACAGGCATTTAGCAGACGCTCTTATCCAGACAATCACAATCCAGACTTATCCAGACACACACAATCACACATACATACTCACACAATCACACAATTCAATATGCAACCCATTATAAACATACAGCATTCCCCCACACACACATATGCATGCTTGAACGTACCCAGGCACACGTGTGCACACACACACACACACACACACAGAAGCATAATGGGACTCAAGTTCACATCAAACAAACACCTAGCAAAGGTACTGTACAGCCAAACTAGCACAGAGAGGCCTAGCGCAGGTACTGTACAGCCTAACTAGCACAGAGAGGCCTAGCACAGGTACTGTACAGCCTAACTAGCACAGAGAGGCCTAGCGCAGGTACTGTACAGCCAAACTAGCACAGAGAGGCCTAGCGCAGGTACTGTACAGCCAAACTAGCACAGAGAGGCCTAGCGCAGGTACTGTACAGCCAAACTAGCACAGAGAGACCTAGCTCAAGTACTGCACAGCCAAACTAGCACAGAGAGGCCTAGCGCAGGTACTGCACAGCCAAACTAGCACAGAGAGGCCTAGCGCAGGTACTGTACAGCCAAATTAGCACAGAGCGGCCTAGCGCGGCTCACCGAACAGGCAGGTCCTTGTGGTTCACAGCGTGGTCCATAAAGTAACCTGGAGAAGTCAGGCAGAAAGAGTTAGACAGGTCAGTTCTACCCCACACTCCTGTTTACCCTCACAAGCAGAGGTGAAAACACAGATCACAAGCCAAACAAATCCAAAAGAACACCTTCAGACCTGCTCATATGTAAATGATAAAACACAACTCCTTTTCCCATCACCCAAAAAATACAATGATTTACTAGACAAGCAGGAACACCGCGTTCTATCATAAAATCCTTGTGTGATCTGGGGGTACATCTGCAATTTTACTTGAGAACCGGAGACAAAGCACTTGGCTTAAAGAGGGACTTCTGTGAGGATCTTTAATTTGATGTTGCATAAGAAGATCCCTTGTCGACCGAGACGGGTGATTTTAAAGCACATTTTTAATCCACACGAAGCGAACTCAGCTCTGAGCTGGCCCTGGACATCCGTGGGAGGAAGAAAGTGAAGCGGTCACTGTACCACATGGAGCTGCTACCTGTGTGTTCACCCGCTCTCTGACTGAACCAGCCCACCCACCCGCACAGTGCATGAATCACCCCCACCCCGGCCTCTAACAACCTGGCCTGCCCTGCCCTACGGAACACCCCTCCACTCCCCCCCCCACCAAATCCCCCCACCCCCACACCCCCATCGACAAACCTGCCACGCCCACCTCCCCCGTGCCGGCCAGGTTGAGGTCTGCGAAGCGGGCGGGGTCAATGGAGTACACCTGAGACTGGTGAGCGTGAGGCTGCATCCCGCAACCTTCCTGAGGGATGAGGGGGGTGAGAGAGGCGACCAGCGTTTAGGACTTTACATGCTCTTTATTTCACAGCTGTCAAAAAAGCATGAATAAACAGGGATACACCTTTAAAAGCTTAACCCTTCGAAGAGTAGGTGTTTTAGAATGTTTTTTTAAAAAAACAGTGTTCTTTTTCCAATTACCAGTAGATTGTGACATCAGAATTAGAATGTTCAGTTTAGAACATTCAAATCACATACACATGATCTTACACCTTAAACAGTTAATACAGGGACGCATACAGGGTTGAGCAGAGAGAGAGAGAGAGGGGGGAGAGGGAGGGAAGGCTTTGGTATCCGTGCATACAGCACACCTGTTTCAGGCCAGGCACTATCTCCCTCAGTGAAGATCTGGACTCATCAAAGCGAACAGCGAGAGGGTCAAGGTGCAGGAAAACCGAAATAAAAGAGGACAGTACTTACGAACACTGCCCCCCTCAGCATATCCGGGACAACCATGGGAACAAAGCCCTGAGGGACAGAGAGAGCACATTTATACACCAGGATGAAAAGACACAGGAACACAGATGGAAAAAAACTCATAAATATGCAACCATTCAAATGTATGTGCATACTCACAGAAATAGACACAGATACAGACAATAGCATACAGGCATTACATATCAATTACATGTCTGCGTATCAGTGTTCGTAAAAGAGAAATGCATCTCATTTTCTTAACACTGAACAAAAAATGTTTATGTGGATTGGAGGAAAAATTCAGTGCATTAAAATTCTAAGGTAATAAACAAAATGTGAAAAATTTCAAAGGGGTGAATGCTGTCTGAAGGCAGTGTATATGAATGCATGTGTGTGTGTGTGTGTGTGTATATGTAATATCAAAAAACAGACAGACAGACAGGCAGACAGACACAAACAGACAGAGACAGACAGACAGAGACAGGCAGACAGGCAGACAGACACAAACAGACACAGACAGACAGACAGAGACAGGCAGACAGACACAAACAGACAGAGACAGACAGACAGACAGACAGACACAGACAGACAGACATACCCGGCGCAGAAGGATGTCCAGGGTGAAGTTCTGCAGCGCCAGCTGGAGCTGAGCCCCCGCCCCCCTCAGGTAGTATGACCTGTGGCCTGACACGTGCGCCAGCCGCCTGACGGACAGACAGACAGACAGACACACGTGTGAAAGAACATCTGGTGATGAAAACAGGCTGCTCAGCTCATCTGAGCTCCTCATTCGCCTCCTGCTTACAGCCCGCCTCCTCAGCTCAGATCCCATGGCTCTCCAGCGCCAGACCTGAGGAGCAGCATTCTGCCAGTTAAAAAGATGGAGGGATAGGGGACTCATGCAGATGGACAGAGCGAAGAGAACACAGAAAGGGTGTGAGAGACAGATGAAGGGGAATGGAGGGAGAGGTGCTGCAGAACTACACCTAAAATACCAGAGTTGCATATCAGCTAGTCTGTTCCAGATTGTGAATTCTCTCATCGCCAACAGTTAGCATCTCGGCCAGGCACTAGGGGACACATCAGCAGGTCAACACTCCAAACCAGTGACACACCCAAAGATATAGCCCACACACATCAGACAGACGAGTTACTCAAATTCTGATAGCTTGGATAAGCAGGCGACCGCCACAGCACAATCGCAAATGACCTTCGTCATTCACGGAAAGATCACTTGGAAGAAACGTCTGTGCCACGCCTACACTTGGGTCAGGTCCCTAAAGAACAGAGAGCTGGGGAGAGGCAGTGAATGCAGTAGCACCGCTGTAATGGCTAATTAGGGACAAAGGGACGGCACGCGAGGAACAGCTCACAGACGTGAGCGAGCTGTCACCAAGACGCAGGCACACAGCTGGCAACCAACCGCAGGGGGCCTGGGGCAGAGAGGTGCACAGCAAACAGCTCATACAGTATTAACAAGCTATCTGCTAATGACAGCCACAGGCTAATACAGAGAGAGAGAGAGAGAGAGAGAGAGAGAGGGAGGGAGACAGAGAGGGAGAGAGAGAGCAAGAGGGGGGAGGGAGGGAGAGAGGGAGAGACAGAGAGAGCTGAGAGGGAGAGAGAGAATGACAGTGACAGAAGGAGAGGGAGAGAGGCAGAGTGGCAGTGTGCAAGAGTGTGTGTGTGTGTGTGTGTGTTGTGAGATTGAGAGAGAGAGAGAGAGAGAGCTCATACAATGGCATCAAACGCAGCCTCTACATGAAGTCACACGAAAATACAAAAAAATAAATAAACAAACAATCATTACATAGCCAGGCATTTAAAAATTCTCAAAGGCAACACATCATTCTGGCAGGCACACAAAGCCCCTCGCACACCATATCTTCATAAAAATGTCCATATTGTTTGTCTGGTGACAACAGTTATAATAAAATTCTATTCTTGTTTCCACTATGGAGAGAATAGGGTGAATAGAGGAAGAGGGTAGGTGAAAGGGAAATAATTTTTATTATTAATTAAATAAATAAATGCCAGACTTTTTGTATGGATGACATAACAGCTGCCCTTCAAAGAGACTCAGTGAACATTAAGTAAGATAAACATAAAACTGCATACTGCTGAGGATAACTGGATGGCCAAGTATAATTAGGTAAATGGCAATTACAGGAAATTAAAAACATGGTAACCATAAATTGCTTCATGATGTGCAATAAACAATGTCAGAGGAACTGTGCAGTGAAAGATTTTCTATATCATAAAGTTAATAAGTACTTTACTCTGACAAATGAGAAATGAAACAAGCACTGATCTGGCTTTTGGTTTAATGGTTTTCCACCTAGTGGTAAAACCAGATACTTCCATTTATGGCAGAAGGAGCCACACAGTCAGTGGTAAGACAGAACGGAGAGAGGGAAACCACCATTTATCGTGAACTCTGACCTCTGCCTGATGAGGTCCAGGTTCTCCCCAATTTCCAGGTGTCCCTTTACTTTGAAGTCAAACTCTGGAGGAAGAAACGGAACAAAAATAAACTGCATAATATTTTCTCTGAAATATACAAAGCGATTTTTTTAAAATCAAGTACTCACAGCTAAACTGAACCAGAGGCAACAGCAAACAATATACAAACAAATATTCGCCTGCAGATACCCAAGGTTCTGTTCCCACCTTACCTGGCTTCTCTCCAATCAGTTCAACCACTCTTGCCTGGCTCTCATCTCCTATTGGCTGAAAGCAGAAAGCAGGCTTAATTTTATTAAAATAGGCATTCTAGAGATTATATATACCTCGATTCACTACTTAAATGTTTGATATGGTAGTTAGAACAAAATAGTCTTGATGTTTCAAGGACTCTCAGTAAACAAGTGCATAAATGTTGGATAAGAGCGTCTGCTAAATGCCTATAATGTAATGTAATGTAATGTAAATGTATGAGGACAGTTCAGTATCCCTATGCAAAAAATGGTCAAAATGTCCATTGTCTCAAAGGAGATAACTTTTTAGTTGTTACAGTGTCTCTGTACATTAATGTATAAATGTGCCATTATCTCTAAGCGGATAAGTGTTTAGATACGTCGGTTAACATGAGTATTGATGTCTCTCAGTAAATGAGTGCCTAATTGTGTCAGTGTCTCTGAGGAAGTAAGTGTGGAGGTGTGTCAGTGATTCAGACGGTGAGGCTCGGGGCCCGGTCCCTCACCACACTGGGGTGCGTGTTGTTGGGCAGCCGCAGGGCACGGAGGTAGTGCTGCTGCTCCAACTCGCTCTCCCGCGGGTACAGCTGGTTCAGGGCCAGTCGGATTTCCCGCCCTTTCACCCTTGCCCTCTCATACTCCGGCAGCTGAGGAAGAGAGTCACTTCAGGCTGCCGGACAACAAAACCAGGTTGCCGTATCAACATTGCCACTAGGTGGTGCTTTCGAGTCGCAAAAAATCATTTTCTTTGAAAAGCACATATGACCATATGAGTTCGGGGTTCAGTGTACTGATTGCAGTGAGAAAACATATCCAGATAATTTCTGCTACATATGCATACATACATATGCACTGTTTCCTTTAGTTGCCAAGTGACAACAAAAGTTTTGAACAAAAGAATCTCACAACAGTTAATAATAACACCAGATCATAAATCAAAGAAGCTTCTGAAACAATGTAGTAAAATTCTATGCTGTTACATATTTGAATTTTAGATGCGCAGATATATAATGTGTAAATATAAGCAGATTGTCCTGAAACACTTACAGTGGACAGTACTTTCTTATCGTGTTGATCCTATAAAGAAAAAACACAGATTAATAACATCCACTCACTCATCAGCAATGGCAGTTCAGTTCAAGTCAACAATTCAGCCAAATAAAATACAAATAAACAAATTTTCCAAATAAACTTCCATTTTCAAACCACAACTGGACAGGTAAAAGAGAACTACAGTACATTATATACATCACTTACTTTCTTAGCAGTTGTCCTTAACAAAGGTGACAACTACAAAAGCACACACTGTATAACTTTTGGTCATAAGCCAAGTTCCTTTACCACCACACATCTGCACATACATAAATAAAAATATTAACAAAAAAAAGGCTTGCATTTTCGAGCGACTGCCCCAAGAGGAGGACTTACTACAAGAGCTCGAACTTGGGTGCTTATCTCCTTCTTCTGTGCTTCCAAGTCAGAGATCTCCTGCTGGACCTCCTGCAGCTGCTGCCACACTGACACCTGCAGCAGACACACCGTCACACTCCTGTCAGTCTCACATAAGGCCAGACTCGTGCAGAGCGGAGCGCTCTCTGGCACACACATGCAAAGGATAGTGACTAAGCAACGTATTCCATCAAGTTATTTAAGATTACACACTATACAATGCAAAATTATTTACTTAAAGGCATAGTATGCAGGATTTTTACAGTCATATCTGTGATGCACTGGTATTCTTTTGTCTTGCAAATGCACATTTGCCAAATCCATGCCTTTCTGCCTTTATTTATTCTAAAATGTGTTCGGGACATAACTGGGCATGACACTAGTTTTCTGTGTGGGGAGAGGAGGGTGTGGCTACAGAGCCTGTGTGGGATCAGGTTTCAGCAGAACGATTGTGCCTACCTACTGTAATTGCTGAGGAGAAGAAGCACAAGTACAGTGAAATGACAACCTGACCGGGCTCGTTCAAAAACCAGTCAACCTTGGAATTTCTTTTCCATGATGGTGACAACTGAAGTTCACAAAGGGATGAAAAGCAATGTGGGGTTGGCATGTTTTCTGCTGGACCTGTAAATAAAATCACCTCTAGCTATCCAGGTAGCTAGATGGCCGTACGCAGGATGAGTAGGCAGGGTTGAAGACTAAGGAGGAGACTTATTTGATTGTGAACACAGGACCAAAGCAAGGCAAAAAAAAAAATCCTGGATAGTATGCCTTTCATGTATAGCCTACGTACAATATTTAACCATTCACAAACTTGTACACCATGGATTTCAGATAGTTGCTGTCAGCAGGACACAAATTGAATCAAACGTTCACCCGGTCCGCACACACATCACACCCGAGTAGCTGGCCCGGACACATTCGAATCTGCTCTCATTCAAACACACATGACTCCGTTCAGAGCAAGTGCTGCAGAAATCGACTGCACTTCACCTAACCAACTACCAAGCCAGTCATATATGACTGCAATTAGCGAACTGTGAAGGTGATTTAAAAAAATCGTATCGTAAAGGTGAGTACATACGATGACACGTATGTCAACGGTGCCACAAGCGAAACCGAACCCCCCAGAACTCACTATATCACGGACGTCCGACCGCCGCAGATCCCCTTTCCGGCTCTCTACATTAGCAATGACTTTGTCCATCTCTTCGCAAACCAATCGCATATCCAGTTCCGGCTTGTGAATGTAACTCTCCCGGGCATGCTCGTACAGGCTGCTTCTGAGGCTGTGGCTACAGCGGCGTGAAGATAATAGCACGGTCACCCAAGGATAGTGCCGTGAAGCCGGTTTCAGGATTAACGATGCACCGAGTCGTACAAGCGTGCCCACGGAGGTCGCCATGTTCGCTGGCGGAAGCATGTTAAATAACATGGGGCGGGATTATACCAGGGACCAATAACATATCGCAACTGTTTGCTACCTTACATTTGACATTTCAATTTCAGAAATGGATGCTGCGAAGTCATATTTATATTGTTTTCGGGCTGTTAAGTATTCGGTGGTTCTTAGACGCTTGAAAACAAGACTACTGTTTATCAATACTTTGCTTCCCTTTATTGTCGGTAAACTCAAAACAAAGCGTCACTTCCGCCAGGAAAGTTCAGAGGGTAACCAATGAGGAGGTCCGAAGCATTGCAGTGCTGCTCCGACATGGCCAGCCTGTTGTCTGGTTAATGGAATTAGACCGTTTAAATCACTATGTCACTTAAAAGAGTAACGCAGTTGTCTCTTTATACGGGAAATACTGTACATGTATCTCCCCAGCTAATTTACTGAGACACGGGTCACGCAAGAAGGGACAAGCAAAGTGGACGGCGTGAGGGTGCCTTAGCAGGAGGGTGACTGAATGAAGCAGTTGTCGGCAAGGTACCGGGCAAACAGTTCAACTCTTTCACCACTGCTGTAGAAATGCGGAATGGGCCGTGATGCACCAGATACCCGGTGTCACACGGCGGAGGACGGCCAGGTTGCACGGTGGCGGGGGGGCGAAGGACACGGGCGGCCACTGCGATATTTTAGCGTGCTAAACTGACAGCTCCTGAAAGGACATCAATTTAAAGTAACCTGCTGCCGGGGAGAAGGCAGAAAGAACTGGTTACGAACTGTGCACGGAGAGAAGATCCGACCTTCGCTTGCCAAGGTGAGTGGAACTTTATATCTGTAACTGACATTACTACCGGATGAAGAGTTGTGATGCACTGTGCCAATAAAATGGTGCAGTTGTAGGGAGGTGGTTGCTAATGAATTCACAGCACGACGGATCCTTGCCAAGTTTCTGTTAATAACTGTACACTGTTTACATTCCCCATCGCATAACATAACGGGGGGGGGGGGGGGGGGTCTTTTTCCAGAACTGTCAATCAGATCCAGTTTCATCAGATGCCTCCTTACTGTACTACAGTTGTTTCTTGTCGGCTTGGCTGCATACCTGTGCTGTTTCCACATTAAATATCTAAGTGAGGACTGCAGCTGTGATTAAACCTCAAGGTGTGGTGACTGTCACTGTTTTCTGTTGGCAATGGCACACTCCCTCTCCCCAGATGAGTGCATTTCGGGGTGGGGGGGCCACTTGGCGGCCACAGCCCTGGCAGGACGGGGATGGGGGGGGTGGGGAACCCCTCTCGGACAGCGACTCGGAGGAGGAGGACTTTCCGGATGACAGCACCACCCCCCTGGGAAACTACATCACACATGGTGAGGCAGTGATGATGGGTGCACACACACACACACACACACACGTGCACATATACATGCACACATGCACACACACACACACACACACACACACACACATACACATCCTCCAGTGGCCTCCTGCTGGGGGCGTAGTTGTTCATAAGGAAAGAAAGAGGCAGCTGATAGACTTCACCCCTCCTCAACTTTTCTCTCTGTCTCCCTCTTTCCATGTCTCTCCATCTCTTTCTCTCACTTGCTCAGTTTTTTTGGGGGGCAGCAGGAAGAATAAGAGGCTGGGGACAGGGTCTGTTGAGGCGGGTGATGTTCAGGGGGGGCTGCTGCCGGCGAGGCTGAGGGTGTTATTGTGGGGGAATGATGGGCAGGGGAGGCAGGACCTTCACGTTTAGAGCCTGTACGGTTATGTTGTGCTTTGTTACTAGTTTGATTCCTCCTTGCAGGGGTGCCTGACGTTCTTGTGATTATATTTTGATCATCACTTGGACATGTTGTGGAACTGGGACAATGAAGGTGGTTTTAAATTCAAACTTGTTCTCTCCTTTCTCTTTCTCTATCTCTGTCTGTCTCTCTCTCTCTCTGTCTCTCGCTCTCAGGGCTGAAGCAGCTCTTGGATGCTCAGCAGCTGTGCGATGTGACTCTCCTGGTGGAGGGTAAGAAGTTCATGTGTCACAGGTGGGTTTGTCACACTGGCAGCCTTTGTCGCTGGCTCTGTGAGGTCAGAGGAAAGTGAGGTTCGCAGCATCACTGCGTCACACACACACACACTCGCATCGAGCCTCCTGCAGACTCAGCTGATCACACGCAGCCAGGCCTGGGGGCTATCGGTCAGTGCAGGTAAAGCACACGCTGTGGGGAATGGAAACACACTTGGATTCACATTTCATCCCTCACTGCTAGTATTTTCCCACATCCGTTTTGTGTTCAGTGGATGTCGACCCCGCCCCCAGGTCACTATGCCCTGCCTGTAGCCCCGCCTCTCCTCCTCTCTTCCAGAGTTCTCCTGGCCGCCGTCAGCCCCTACTTCCGCGCCATGTTCACCAGCCCCCTGGTGGAGTCCCGGCTCACGGAGATCCGGCTGGAGGAGGTGACGCCGTCCGTCATGGAGACGGTCATCCAGTTTGTGTACACGGGGGAGGCGGGGCTCAGTCTGGACACAGCGGAGGACCTTTTCGTGGCAGCCAATCGGCTTCAAGTGATGCCCCTGCAGGATTTGTGCTCCAGGTAAATATTTAACCAGCAACAGGAGAATGAGTGTACTGACATTGGTGCATTGAGATCTCAGATACTGCCATGCACATTGCTGTACTGGCTGTGGAAATCAGCTTCAATAAATACTGCAACAGACTGGCTAACTGTTATTCCCAGGCACTGACTGGAGTATTAATGTACAGAATACAAATATGCACTGACACACCAAACAACCAGGGGGGTCGTAGGACTGGTGTAATGTCGCGTAGATAATGATAATGATGTTTAAAGTCACAGCGCGGATACTCTAGAAGATGTGATTCTGCCATATGGGCTCTCAGATACTGCCACCCATCTTGGGATATTTAGGCCCAGTCTGGCTATTAGAACATTGCTGGTTTGATCCCTGGTCCTCTGGGCAAAAAGTGTCGGAGTGTCCTTGAGAAAGAACCCTTAATTGCTCCTATTGAGCTGGTTGGCTGGTGCCTTGCATGGCTGCCTTTCACTGTTGATGTGTGAGTGTATGTGAATGGGTGAATGAGAGGAATACTAATCATAAAGTGCTTTGCATAGCTGTAGTTTCTGGAAAAAGCACTATGTAAATGCAGTTAATTTACCTATATTTTTCAGTCATGTCTGCATGATGTTTGAATAATGGGAAAATGGCATGCGCAGCACTTTGAGGTTAGATTGAACCTGGGCCTTTGGGTGCGTGCGTCCTAGCGTCTCCCGCAGGTGATTGGCTGATTTGGCTGGTGCTTGCGTTTGCAGGTTCCTGTTTGAGCACCTGTCCGTGGAGAACTGCCTGGGGATGTACTCCCTGGCGCGCTCGCACCACGACCAGCTGCTGCTGCGGGCCTCTCTGCGGCTGGTGGCCCAGCACTTCCCCCGCGTGGCGCGGCAGAACGACTTCCTGCTGCTGGACCCGGGCACGCTGGGCAGCCTGCTGGCGTCCGACCGGCTGGGCGTGGACTCGGAGGCGGAGGTGTACGACGCCGCCCGGCGCTGGGCCGAGCACCAGCCGCGCCAGCGCTACGCCCACATGCCCGCCCTGCTGCGCCACCTGCGCCCGGGCCTGCTGGCGCCCGAGGAGAGCCTGCGGCTGGCGCAGGAGCTGGGGCCGGGGCTGGCGGACGGCCCCGCGGGGCCCCTCCGGCCGCGGGAGGGCATGTTCGAGAAGAAGATCGTGTGCGTGGACCTGAAGCCGCGCGAGGACGAGTCGCTGCGGGAGAGCGACTTCACGGTGGACTGCTTCGACCCGCGCACGGGCAAGTGGGAGAAGCTGGCGGCGCTGGGCTCGCTGCTCTGCCCCGGCTGCACCGCCGTGGGCGGCCGGCTCTTCGTCGCCGGGGGCATCCTGCGCGGGGGCCAGGTGTCCGCCTCGGTGCACGAGTACGACACGGTGCGGGACCGCTGGCTGCCCCGGCCCTCGCTGGCCGTCCCGCGGGCCATGCTGGGGCTGCTGGGGTGCGGGGACACCCTGTACGCCCTGGGGGGCTGCAACCGGGCCGCCCTGCTGGACTCCTGCGAGGCCCTGGACCTGTGCACGCTGCGCTGGGGCCCCGGGCCCCGCCTGCCCCTCCCGCTGCGCTCCTTCGCCTGCGCCGCGCTGCGCGGCCGCCTCTACCTGCTGGGCGGCACCACCCTGGAGCAGAACCGGGCGGTGGTGCACTCGGGCGTGCTCATCTACCACACACTGACCCGCACCTGGAGCCGCGTGGGCCTGGACTCCGGCGCCACCTGCCTGGCGGGGGGCGTGGCCGTGCGGGGCGGGGTGTGCGCCGTGGGCGGGTACCTGCGGGACGCCACCAAGTTCCTGGACGGTAACTACACCCAGCTGGAGCCGCTGGACGCCACGGGGCGGGTGCTGTTCTTTCGGGAGGGGCGGGGCTCCGGGGGGGAGCGGGGCGGGGCGCCGGCGGTGGGGGTGGCGGGCACGGACCGGGGCGGGGGAGGGGGGAGCGACCGCGCCCCCAGCCCGGTGGTGTTCCCCGGGTTGCCGCGGCGCATCGCGGGCGGGGGCGTGGCCCGCTGGAAGCGGCGGATCTACGTGCTGGGCGGGGAGAACGGCGCCCGTTTCTACGACAGCGTGTACTGCTGGAAGCCCGGCTGGCGCAGCTGGGTGCAGCGGCGGGAGAAGCTGCCGGGGGACACCGGGGGGGTCAGCCAGTTCGGCTGCACCACCCTCAAATTCCCCAAAAAGCACATCCTGTCCCGCCTCAGACTGGCGCAGGAGGGCCGCTCCCCCGACGAATGACAGCGGGCGCGCGAAAGTGGAGAAAGGGTTCGGCCAGGGCGGAGACTGCATTTGAATTTGCCCTGCCGGTCAAGCCCATTTGCATTTGAACTTCACGGAAGATTCGCTAGAATGGAAACTGGTATCTGAATGTAACTCAAGAGCAGTGTTCCATAACTGACTCAGCCAGCTGCCACAGTGGTCTAGATCAGGGGTGTCCAGTCTTATCTGGCAGTGGACGGTGTGGGTGCAGGTATTTGTTCTAGCCCAACACTAAGACACCTGATTCTGCTTCAACGAAGACCATTATTGGTTAATTAGTTGAATCAGGAGTCACAGGGCCGGGCTAAAACAAAAGCCTGTGCCCACAGTGGCCCTATACGGATAAGAGTGGACGCCCACCTAGAATGATACTCGTCCAATGCTTATTAAAAGCAGTGCATGCAAAGCATGCGTGACCCAAGAGGGTCGTTCTAGAAAGGATCAGTTTTCATATTCAGATGTGACCCCTTATAAACAGTATGAGCTGCTGGGGTTTTAGAATATCCTTATACAGTGCTCTGGAAAGCATTCTCCCTCCTTCAGCTCTTTCACATTTTGTGCAGCACCTTAAAATTTTAATGGATATTTTAAACATTTTAATGGATTTTTAAAAAATGCTAATGGATCTAAAAAATGTTTTAATGAATTTTAAAAAAGATTTAATGGATATTCCCTTCGTCAACGCAATACATTTGACACATTTATGATCATTTTTTTCGGCCACATTTAAAAAGACGCATTTCTGAGTACAAACGTGTTCACCCCCCAGTGTCAGCACTTCATGCTCTGAGTCTTCTCGGTGTGTCTGTATGAGTTTTGCTCATTAAAAATTTTGCCCCTTTCTCCATGTTAAATATTCTCTTTTCTGCTAATGCTGGCCTTAGACTAGGCAGTATTTTGAGTAATTTTACAGTCTTACAAGGAGTTTAAGAAACCCCTCAGATACACCAAAGTTTTTATTCATCAAGGTCACCAACTGGAAGAAATCAAAACTTGTCACATTGAGGTCAGCAACTGTAAGAAACCCCTCCGCAAGTCAAACAGTAGAAGTGTCTGAGTGGCGAAGGAACGCGTGTAGTCTTACCCGGTGCCACTGGAATGGGATGAATTTAATGTTATCTCACAAATAATTTAATGTTGTGATCACAAACTCAGTCAGGACTGTCTTAATACGGTCTTTTTCTCATCTCAACTGTTAGTCTTGACTCAAAAAGTTTGTGATTTAAGTCTGAGGTGTGACTGGGCTATTCAGGAATACTGACCTTTTTCTTTTTAAGTCATTCATCTGTTGCTTTTCCCATGTGTTTTGGGTCATTTTCCTGTTAGAGCATGAATCTTCTCCCTGAGTGCAGATCTCCTGTGGAATGAAACTCAGTTCTCCTCAGTGGATTGCCTGCATTTGGCTCCATCCCGCTTGCCCTTGCTGGTAACCAGCTTCCCAGTCCCTGTTGAAAAGGCAACCCCACACGATGCTGCCCGCACCGTGCTTGACAGTAGGGATGGCGTTACCTGGGTGACGGGGCCGATCTTAGTGCTTTCTCTTCAAGCCAAAGAGCTCATTCAAGAATGTCTCGGGGCCCGTCCCATAGCTTTATGTAGGCCAGATTGGTGAAGTTCTGGTGAACCGTTGGTTCTTTGGACCGCACCTCCCATTTCAGTCAGTGAGCTCTGCTGCTCTGTCAGTGTTGCAGCTGGGCTCCTGGGCACTTCTCTCCTTTCTGAAGAGCCTGAAAGGTTCATCGCAAAAGTTCCACAGGTCGTTCCTTGGCATGCCTGACTGATCTGATCTGCAGTAATGGAGTTGCACACGGGTGTTTTCGAAATCAACATAGGCGGACCTGGTTAATGTATTTAGTGTGATTTCTCAAGAAAATAGTTGATAATACAAAGGGGGTGAATACTTTTCAATTACACCATTTTCATGTTTCTATTTTTCTTTAATTCTGAAGACATTTAAATACTAAATACATCCAAATACATATGAAATTTGCAACACCACAAAATAAGAAATAATCAATGTGGGTGAAAACTTTCTGAAGGCACTGTACATCCAATCAGGTCACTGTATTGGGTAGTTTTCCCAGAATTCCAAATCTAATAATTCTATAATAATTAGGTTTTAAACCATAAATTATTATTTTAACACTACGGACATTTTAACAAAGGATTATAACTAGACCACGAAAGGGTCTATTTAATTTTTTTTTTAGAAATTGCAATGTTGGATAAAAAAAGCTTACAATGATGAATTAGGTTTTTTTTTAATTGCATAAATAAGAAAATGGTAAAGTCATGATGAAATTTTGACTGTGTGTGTTGTGGAATACTGCACTTGAAGTGGTTTATAGAGACTGTGATTTTAGTCGCAGGAATCCGCTTTACTTGACACAACTCCCCTCCCGCTTCTCACACTTTCTTGTTTTGGGTTGTTTGCCTGCTGCTATTTTGCCCGGTCTTAGCCTTGCTGGGGCAGTTTGAGATTCTTCATGGGAATCCATAAGAAAAACAAGATGATGGCTGTCGTCGGTTTTTGAGCCCTGGTTCTTAGCTTTAGCCTTCAGCTCTGTGAAGGCTCTACTGGACAACCCTGACCCTTGGTTCAAATTGGTTCAAGAACCAATTGCTTTGACTGACAAAAAAAAAAAAGAAACCTGAGGGCCTTCTTCAAATGTTGACTCTAAAGATAATGCTTTAAGTAATTTTATCTAAGAAAACAAGTGAATGACATTATACCAAAGTAATTATGGTTCCTAGTCATGAAATGATTTAGAAACGGCTTTACAAACTCACAACTGAAGCTTGAATTGTACGTATTTGCATTTTGTACGTTTGTCTCAGTAGGTGGCAAGATGAGACAGTTTACTAACGTTCACAGTTTTGTGATTGATTAAAAGCAGTGTGCTATAAGGTGCCATTGCTATGGTGCATGAAAGGGTGCCATAATTGTACAATTTCAGGAGGTTGCACACAGGTGAAAGGCCTATATTCAAGTGTTCTTCCACCCTCAGTAGTGACCCCAGAATTATAATTGGCAGGCTGTGGCTAAGAAATTGTTAGTATTTGGAACATATACGATACTTTTTTGTGGTTTTCAGGCTCAAAATGTTGATTGGCCTCTCAAATTGCCTGCTGCAGGTTCAATGCTCTTTCTAACAGAGTTTGAGACTGAACCATGTGCTGACTGATTGTGCAAATAAAATGGAAAAAATTTAATGGAAAGTGAATCTTTTATATCTTCATGCTATTAAATGTATGCACATGAAAATATTTGCTAGTTTTTATTCCTCTGTCCAAATCCCAAAATATATTTCCCACTGAACCAAGGGCACAGTGTCAGTAATACATTTTTAATTTGAATTACACCTTTCCAATATGCACCATTCACATTTCAGGGCTGTCCAGGAAAAAAAAAGAAAGTTTATTTTTGGAGAAGGGTCCGTGGTTTGATTGACCACTTGAAACCTGCGTTGATTGGTTGTGGACTTTTCATTTCCAGCCTCTGCAGAATGAATCCTGTTTTAGAGTAACTGCCACATATCAAAGGCCACTTAGCTGAGATTATGGTGTTTTTCCCTAACATCCCTCAATTTGCCATCAGTTGGGTTTAAAAAAAGCACACGCTGCAGATTGACTGATGTAAACCTTAGTTTTAGCTTCATGAGCTGTGCAGCAGCTACAGTTCATAAGGCTGGGACATACCATTCAGTTGTCTGTCGGTGGTTTTCCAAGTGGTCAGATCACTGTTAGGAAAGCCAGACCCCCCTCACCCTCCCCCCGGGTCCTAACAGAATGAGATAGCCCACCTCTCGTCTGGGGTCTCAGTGACTTTGGCCACCGCCCTCAGAGTAGCATGGGCTTCAATGTGGACCTGTCGCTCTGGTGCTGTCCTGGGACCCTTTGTGAGTGGGTTCACCCTGACCCCAGCCCTCCAAACCTTTCCAAACAACACCGTCCCACAAAAGAAGCCAAAGTGAAACGCCCGCAAGCATACACGCATTCTGTACAACAGAAAAACACAACCTGCTGCCCACGCCAGAGGGGGCGGGGCTATCCGGAGCCAGGATGTGCTTAACGTAGCTGAGTATCGCTGTCACTCAAGCCTTGCACTCACCGCTCCCTTCGTCCACCTGTCTGGCTTACTGCTCGTCTGCACTTTTCTCTCTGATGTACTGAGTTTCACTTTGTGTTTTCCTGCCCTTTGGGACAAGCTGTGCATATTGAAGGCAGAGGTGTGTGTGTGTGTGTGTGTGTGTGTGTGTGTGTGTGCGTGCCTCTGTGTGTGTATGCGTGTGTGTGCGCCCCACTAAAGAGAGGAGAGCCCACACCTGAGCCAGAAACAGAATGTACAGAAACTGAAAAGCAAAATAATATTTTGAACTGGTTATAACAGTGACATTAAAATGATTTAAAAGAATATTTGCTAATGCATATTGTGGGAGTAATTGGCTTTGCTGGCTCTTTGAAGCTTTTTATTTTTAATTGTTTTCCCCCCCTTGAAGACGCACATAATGTATCCTTGTATGCACTGCTTTTTTGTGTAAATGCTGTTTTTATACACGCACAAATACATGCAGATGATGCATTTGCAAAAATATTTTTGAGTGGTTTTTTAAATCGCATTTTTCATTTGTTGTATCATTAAATAAACCAGGTAAATTCCTGCTATTCATTCTACATGAAGTTACAAAATATATCACTGGTGCTCAGGCATTTGGACATTAATAGAGACTAGTGCATTGCCCTTGCAAACCATATGAACTCAAATATAAATCCCAAATGGCTGTTCACAGTCTGGTCTTCTCTAGACAGTGTTTAAATAATTCTCAGTATCCTGAGATGAAGGTCACGGATTGCGGTTGATGGGTGAAGGCAGTGACTCCACAGTTGCGTGAGCGGGGGTGAACTGTGCAAACTTTGGTGTGTCTCTCACCGAAGTTTAACTTCCCCAGTTGTTAAATTCCAATAGAGCGAGGCAGCTGGGATTTACTTGAACGGGACTCTTGGGCTTGGCCTCTGAACTCCTGTGAGTGGTCTTTCATCGGTGCTGGTGAAGCCAGAAGGTGTTTGCCTCCACAGCGTGTTGTGAAGTAGTGAAGAAGATCATTAGCCAGACCACTGTTACACATTAGAGGGAACTTAAGAAAACAACCTGGAGCCACGCCCATGTGTCCTCAGACACCAGAGCATCTGCACTGTCATCAGGCATCCTGACCAATGGGAGAGTGAGGCTTCCACAAACCCCAAATGGGAGGATCTACCCTGTTTGGTTAATGACTCAATGACTTGAACTAATTAGGATTCTGCTGTGGAAGGGAAGGTGACTTAATGGGGTTGTACTTTACACGTTGGCCCTTGCCAATGTGCTGTCACTCTCCCGTCAGTACTGTTCTTGGTCCTGTCTCTATTTCTGTCCATTCTTTGGTAGGGGTTGAACTGCATGTAGGTGAACAGTTATGAGCAACTCCAAAGATACGGACTTGAAGTTTCATGATTAAAGAACAATCACTGAGGCAAGGTCTTACAAAACAATTTTGTTCAACAACTTAGAAAACTTACTTGCTTCAAATGAGTACATTCCAGTTTACAGGTACATTACTGACTGTAGTATCTAGAGCATGTCCAGTTAGCTGGACTCATTTCTAGATTACTGTTCAGTGACTGCAACTGCAACTGTCTTAGTGCTAGAAGAATAATTGAAGAAGACCTGTGAGATTTATACATGTTTGCTGATGGGTTGAGAGTTACTGGATGGAAGTTTGTGTGTTAATAATTACTGCTTAATAAATTCCTGAATCAGCCTATTTTTTAGTGGGCAAAGGTTTGTGTTTCATAGTCACTTTCTGTCCTGTGCACCCACCTTTCTCTCTCTCACTTTACCTCTCCTTCACTCACTCACTCCATTTGGTCTCTCGCCCTCTGACTGGTTGAAGTATTTTCTGGGCCTTTCAGGATAATTTTTTTCACCAAGTGTTGGCTGCTTTTGTTTCTGGTTATCTGTGAGAGGTCCAATCCACCTGTGGTTCTGTCGGTGAGCGCTTTTGTGGTGGGGAGAAGTCACTGTGCTGTTTTGGAGATGGAGAATTCCGCTGGACAGGGCCCAGGGGCAAAGGTCGCCATCAACAACCCTGCCGACATCATCGTCATCGTGGGCTACTTTCTGCTGGTCATCTGCGTGGGAATATGGGTCTGTTTGCCTGACATTGTATGAATGTTCTGGAAATTGAGTTTGATGGATGCCTTGCAGAAAGTCATTTTGATCATTTTGCCTGTTTGTCGGCTGTCTATTTGACGACTTTGTCAGTTTGTGTGAGTCTGTGTCCTGGCTTTGGGGCAAGCATTGAGCAAAAGCTAGCAGTTACAGTTAGCTGCATTAAAAGAATAAACGTACGCCAAGAACTGAGTCTCAAGCTCATGCAACAAGACCAAAGATGGCCACACACCGGTATGGATTTGTAGAGCCGCTAAGGTACCTCTCTGCCCCATTTTGCAGTCCATGTTCCGGACCAATCGCAGCACAGTGGGGGGTTACTTCCTAGCGGGTCGGACCATGGTTTGGTGGCCGGTGAGAAACGCTTCATGAATTTAATGACACCCTTTTATTCTTTTGTGACATCTATTTTTATCCTCTTATTCTCTCTAATCTCTCCCATTTGCTTAAGTGCTTGTCAGTTTCTCAGCTGTGGTGAAAATTCTGATAATTTCACTGCCATTTTCTCTCTTATATAAACCATTATTACTTTGCCTGTCACTCCACTTTCATTCTCTTCAACTGTTTCATTTCACACCTTTCCCCTTTTTCATTTTTCACTCCCTCTCTTCCTGCTTTCACCCAAAAACACACAACTACTGTATCCTCCTGTGACCCAGCAATTCGTTTTTGTTCCCTGTAGGGGACGTGAGTCTCTGATCTTTTAATCTCAAGATATTCTACCTTGCTGAAATATGCACTTCAAGGGACATTAAATAAAAAATAATATTTGAGAAATATTTTCACCACATGTTTTTGTCATCCAAGACACTTGTATTATGTAAAACAATGTAAATACTTTCTGCGGGGTCTCTGGAGGATAGCCTTTTCTCCCCCTCAGCCTCTTTCCTCCTCTCTTTCTCACACTCACTCTTTCCCCCTCTCAGGTGGGTGCCTCCCTGTTTGCCAGCAACATCGGCAGCGGCCATTTTGTTGGTCTGGCTGGGACAGGAGCGGCCAGCGGGATCGCCGTGGGTGGCTTTGAGTGGAATGTGTGTACAGGCAGCCCTTTACCTTTTTGTTATCTGACCCTTGAGCAAACTCTCTGATGTCAGCGTACATCTGCAGAACATAGCCACAGTACGCTTTCTGAAATATAAATTCAGTGGCGCGTGATCATTATTAAACCTTTCTGTCTGTCTTCTCTCCCCTCTGACTCCTTTCTCTTTTTCCAGGCATTGTTTATTGTGCTCTTGCTGGGCTGGCTGTTTGTACCTGTCTATCTCACAGCCGGGGTAAGTCCCACAAATAATCACATTAACCCTTTAAGGTGTAAGATTACAAATATGTGATGAGAATATCCTTAAATGAACAGTCTAATACAGATGTAACGGTCACTACTAGCAATTAAAAGCAATGGCGTTCTAGAGCACTTATAGTTTTGAAAAAACATTACAAAATACCTACTTTTCAAAAGGTTAATTATTGCATTGGCTGTAACATGAATTCTGAGCTGTGTTCGAAGAAAAGTTGTGTTTATTAGCCTCGTAACAAAATCACTTTTATGTTGTCTTTTTTAGCATTGCACCAGTTTAAGACTTAAGGCATATATGAAACTGAACTGAGAAGCATTTTATCTATTTATTTGGGTCCCTTCTGTTGCCAATCTGTCAATCTGTAAATTTACATATCCTGGTCCTGCAATAAAACTTAAACTTATTTAAAGTCTAATCTAAGTCTGATCTAAATTTAAAGTTTAAAGTCTCATCTAATTTCATCTACTTTAAATAAGAAAACATTTTATTTTATAATGGACGTTTTAAGGAGTTGTAACCTCCAGAGAACAATAGGAATGTTCTGCTTTCTTCTACATGAGGTCCTTCTGATTAGCAGTGTATTACCTACTATCTTTTACAAACCTAATGTTGTCTAACACCCAAAGGATAACATTATGTTGTCCTCAGTATGCCTACAATTCTGTGGTATTACCTCTAGAAATGTATACACAGTCGATGCTTAAACATAAAGATGTCTAAGTTCTTCAAGAATATCTCCATTTTACAAAATAGGATAAAGTGAAACACAATGTGAAAGTGAAAAACTGGCTTTTTTCTCTCGGTCACTGAATAAAATACAAATATAAGACTTAAACAAGGACTTAAAACTCAGCTGAAGACAAAAATGTTCTATTCCAATATAGGTATTGAGTATAAAATGCATTCTCTGTCTTCTCTGTGAAACCCTGTGTGATTTACAATGCTAGCATGTTTTTCTTCACTTCAAGTAGAAAGCAACTACATGAAAACAAATGACAAATGACACCCAATTGCCCTCCCTTACTAACCTCCAGGTGATCACCATGCCCCAGTACCTGAAGAAGAGGTTTGGAGGTGGAAGGATAAGCCTGTACCTCTCTGTTATCTCTCTCTTCCTTTACATCTTCACCAAAATCTCAGTGAGTCTGATTCTGTCTGTCGAAGTTGATGTTCAACAATTCAATTGATTGAACATGGCTATTTCATTAATACAATGGTTATAGAATCCCTTGAATTTAATTGTATATTGGCAGCCCCCTGTACCTTCCATACAATGGGCAGTGACAGTCTGACCACTGTGTGGTGTTACTCAGATAAACTCATCACTGCGGAATAAACTCATCACTCCTGTCTCTGTTTCTGTCTCTGTCTCTCTCTGACTCTGGCTCTGTCCCTGTCCCTGTCTCTGCGTCTGCCTCTGCCTCTGCTTCTGTCTCTGTCTCTGTCTCTCTCTGTCCCTGTGTCTGGCTCCGTCTCCATCTCTGTCTCTCTCTCTGTCTCTGTCTCTGACTCTTTCTCTGTCTCTCTTCTCACAGGTGGACATGTTCTCAGGTGCTGTGTTCATCCAGCAGGCCCTGGGCTGGAATATCTATGTGGCTGTGATCGCTCTGCTGTCAATCACAGCCTTGTACACTGTCACAGGTAACATCACACTAACAACTGTGCAACAGCTAACAGCACTGACTCGACACACTCTCACGAATAACTCTGACAGCCTTACACTCTGACAGGCAGCTCTGACTTCATAACACTCTACCGAGTGTAACTGTGACTTCTTACAGTAGCTGGTAACTATGACGTCTTCACACTCCAACACTCTTATAAGTAACTGTGACTTCATACATTAACTGGTGACTGACTTGTACTCTAATAGGTAACTGTGACTCAACACTTTGATAGCTCACATGTCTCACATGTACCTTTTATCCTGCTCTCAAAAGTGGTCCCAACTATGTATGCAAATTGAGTCTTATGCACTGATGCCAGAGTTTAATGAGACACATGCTGTCCAGGTGGTCTGGCTGCTCTCATGTACACCGATACCGTCCAGACCTTCGTCATCATCGCTGGAGCCTTCGTCCTCACTGCTTTCTGTGAGCAAGTAAAATTCACCTATCCTAGTACTCTATTCACCTGATAGTGACATGGTTTACAGAATCTACAGCAGAACTTCCATGGAGAAATTTTAAATGTCATCAACCACATTTGAAAAATATTGTACAGCAACGCTGCTTTGGTTTGACATTTCCGAGCAAATTGTAAAAATGTTTATCTTTCCTGCTGAAATACACTTCAGCAGAAGCTCACAGACCTTCGGTGCGCACTCTTCTGTTGATTTAAATTTTGATTGAAGTCGCAAGACTGAAACTCAAATCGACTGCTTCAGTAGGTGCAGCTTGAATATTCTATCCATTAGACCTTGCTCAAATAAGTATCTGAAAAATCTAAATGCCTACAGATTTCTCACACTTATGAAAGAAATGTCTTTTTTCACACAAGTGTACGTTTTTGTTAAAAACATGGTGCCTTTTAAATTCTCAGTGAGAGTTGGAGTGTTTTGAGATTCTTGTTGTAGCTCCATACAACTCAAAGTCTCCTGCAAGATTTTTGTTTTTTTTTAGAAAAGCAGAAAAACTTTGATTGAAATGCACAGAAATACATTGTATGCTTATTTTGATGTACCCCCACCCCCCCACCCCCTCATTCTCCCAGCCTTTGTGGAGGTGGGGGGGTACAGCGCCCTGCTGGAGAAGTACCCCTTGGCCCTGCCCACCGCCCGGATGTCCCTGGACCCCCAGCGCTACAACATCTCTGAGCGCTGCTACACCCCGCGGCCCGACGCCTTCCAGCTGCTGAGAGACGCGGCGACCGGAGACCTGCCCTGGCCCGGGGTGCTGTTCGGCATCGCCATCGTGGGGAGCTGGTACTGGTGCACCGACCAGGTCAGACGCCCTGACGCTCTGGACGGGTCGGGTTCTCTAGGACAGGGCTCTCGACCTGTGGACCTGCCAGGCCGCAGTCTCTGCTGGTGCTTCTGGAACCTCTCTCTCTTCCCCAAAACATACACAGTGCCCTCTCCAAACGCTGCCACTCTTAGCAATGATGAGCAAAAAAAGGCTATTTATCAATGTCATTTCTGTTCACCTGCTTGATCTTGCACTGAAAATACGAGTTAAATCCAACATTTCATTGAGGTAAATGAATGGACCACTATCATTGCACAACTGACAATGTTCTGTTTTGCTGTTCTGGGTTGTGTTGTGCTTATTGTGTTGGCCATCTTTAGCTAAATTGAGATATTTACGGAATGCACAATTCCACCAGCAACCCAGAAAGTATTCTGTGTTATTGTTTCCCACTCCCATTCTGTTAAACAAAATGGCGGTAGTGTTAACCCCGCCCCTCTCCTCGGCAGGTCATTGTGCAGCGTTGCCTGGCAGCCCGCAGTCTCACGCATGTGAAAGCCGGGTGTATCATGTGTGGGTACCTCAAGCTGCTGCCCATGTTCCTCATGGTCTTCCCTGGCATGATCAGTCGGGTTCTGTACCCTGGTGAGTTGCCCCCGTACCCCCTGGGCCCTCAGTCGTCACCCTTGTACAGCATTGATCAAAAGCACCAAGACCTCAGAACCTGCAGAAATTCACATATTTCATTTGGTATTATCCATCCATGCCAGAGTGTTTGGGGTTTAACCTAATGACTCTGGGGCTATAGGCTCCCTCTAATTATCTGCGTTCCGCCTGATGTTTGAGTGTTTTCCATCCCACTGGGGAGTATTTTTGTTGCTGGATTTTTTTTTTTTTTTGGGGGGGGGGGGTTCAGTTTTGATCTTGCCTGTTTTTTAAAGCATCTTTGTGACACTAAAAAGCGCTATACAAAGAAAATTGAATTGAACTGATTAACAACACTGCTGTCAGTGTCTGAGGGGTTCTGCAGTTATGTCCGTGACTCACTGAGTTATCTTGGGAAACAGCCCTCTTCTAAACCCTTACCTGTCTTCTGCCTACCCCCCATCCCCTCTTCCTTCTTTTTCATCCTCCTTGCAGAGGAGGTGGGCTGCGTGGTTCCAGAGGTGTGTAAGGAGGTGTGTGGGACAGAGGTGGGCTGCTCCAACATCGCCTACCCCAAACTGGTGGTGTCCATCATGCCTAGAGGTGAGTCTCTGTTTCGAGGCTGAGTTCACGTCAGTGGCTTTTACTTCCATTCTTGACAGTCATAGAAATGACTGGGATTCCTTATCTCTCCATCCATCTGCAAATCAGATTAAAGAGCCAGTCTGGGCTCTGGACTACAGTATGTCCTTAGTTAAATATGACCGGGATTCCGCAAGAGGGCAGGGCATTGGGGTTATCCAGAATACTAGCCCCCTTGCTACTCACCAGGTAATTGCAGGTTTGCAGTTCCCACTGGACTGTCCGGGTTGCTGTTAGATTTTCTGTAGCATAGCATCTGCTATGTGGCTTGTAACACAGAAAACATTTGGAGGAAAGAATTTGAATTGGCGGAAAGAATGTGGTTTGGCTGCAGTGTTAACGTGCGGACATGGAAAACACAGGTAAAATGAGATATAGGCTGTACCCATAAGGAAACTAGGCTGGGAGCCATGTTAAGACTTCCCTGCCTGCTTCTGTGCAAATGTCTGTTCTCTCATTGGTCATCCTCTGTCTGCAGGCCTAAGGGGCCTCATGCTAGCGGTGATGCTGGCAGCCCTGATGAGCTCCTTAGCCTCCATATTCAACAGCAGCAGCACGCTGTTCACCATGGACATCTGGACCCGTCTGAGACGACAGGCCCGGGACCGCGAACTCATGATCGTGGGCAGGTCTGAAAACCCTGACCGTATCTGTGTGTGTGTGTGTATGTGTGTGTTTTCAGGACAATACTCTATATGTGGGTTACCATAAGTCTCTCTGTTCTTCATTATGAGTAATTTATATTATTATATTATGTCTTAATAATCCCTCCATCTCTCTCAACCTCTCCCCCTCCTTCTCTCCCTCTCTCTCCCCCTCTCCCTCTCTCCTCTCTCTCTCAGAGTGTGGGTTCTGTGCATCGTGTCCATCAGTATCTGCTGGATTCCTGTGGTTCAGGCTGCCCAGAGCGGTCAGCTGTTTGACTACATCCAGTCTGTCACCAGCTACCTGGCCCCGCCCATCACGGCCGTCTTCTTCCTGGCCGTGTTCGTGAAGAGGGTCAACGAGCAGGTGAGGGAGGCGGAGAGAACGGGGGTGTGCGAAAGGGGAAAGGACAGACAGAACGTGATAGGTTTGAGAGGAAGTAGAGACGGATGGGTAGAGACAGTGGAGGGTTATGAGCAGAATGAACTGGAGGAGAAGGCATTTTTGGTGACTGAACAGTTCATAGTTACTGCTTTCCTTTTCAGTCTCTTTCTTTTCTTCTGTTCCCTCCATCCCACCCCCTCTCTCCCAGGGGGCATTCTGGGGTCTGATGGGGGGTCTGGCCATGGGGTTATGTCGAATGGTGCCGGAGTTTGCGTTCGGGTCGGGCAGTTGCCTCTTCCCCTCAGACTGCCCCTCCGTGGTGTGCGGGGTGCATTACCTCTATTTCGCCGTGCTGCTGTTCTTCTGCACCACCGTCCTGGTGGTCATCGTGAGCTACTGCACCCCGGCCATACCAGACAAACACGTGAGTATCTGGAACATCGACAGAAAGAAACACGCTTGAAATCGCAGCAGCTGACTTCTCTATATTTTAGTGCAGTGGCAGCAAATCATTGGCTCATGATAATCAACCACTCGTGCCAGTGTTTTGTCACCACAAATGAGAACTGAGTTCACAGTTGATCCACCTGCCTAAATATAGGTGAAATGAAACAAAGGTAAAAAAAAAAGAAAATTGTACATTGAGTGAAATCTCATCTACCCTTAAAGGAAAAAACCACCCAATTTCTGATTAGTGATTCTGATCATTATTTATGCATCTGATCTATTATTGTAAAACATAGGCATCATAGGCAACTTACACAATGACTTTGCAATGCGCTATGGGAGCTTGAAGCTTGAAGCTAAGGAAACGGACATGGCTGTACACAGTCTTCCAAGATCATCGTAGCACCATGTTAAATTGCTTTATTAAGAGAGGACATTGTCTTGTAATAAAGAGGCTATCCAGTCAGGAAAGCACTTCACACTTGATGCAGTTATAAGGGTCTTTATTTCTGCAGAAAGAGTATGCCTGCCAACAACGTCAACACTGAACCAAGAAAGCATTATTCACAGCGATGCTTTAAGCCCTCTAAGAGGGACTGTGCAAACGTGTGCATGCCAGTATCAAGGTCGACCACCTCATTACATAAGACAGTAAAACTCGCTCTCGTCCTCCCTTTTGTAATGTTTCTTGCTGAAGACTCGTAGGAGTAGGAACTCTCTGGGCTGTGAATCAGTCATCCCCTTTCTTTATAAAAGATACAAGCAAAGCTGATCAAGACAGAAGACAACATTTTATATTATCGGAAAAAAAAGAAATATAATTAAAATACTAATATAGATAACATCGTGTTAACCCTTCAACATATAAGGCACATGTGTATACAGTTGATTTAGAAATAACAAAGATAATGACAGGTTTTGTATTAAACAGGATCAGAGTCCTTCCTAAATACAGTTATTAATAATTTAAAAGAGTTAAAGACATCACCTGTATCATGGTGATGTCCTAAACTCCAAATGTCTTTATGCTTTCATTGTTTTCCCCCTCATGTAATTTAGTTAAAATTTTCTTTTTGTATACTTGATCTCAGTATAGTATTTTACATTACATTTGTCATTTGTAACCCTGCTGTGTGATGAATGTGGAGTGCTGGAGTGCAGTCAAACACAAGAGCAGTGAGGCTCCGCCCTGCCGTGCTGGGGGTTTGTCCCTGACCCACAGTCCTGTTCTTCCAGCTGCATCGCCTGGTCTTCAGTCTGCGTCACTCTAAGGAACCGAGGGAGGACCTCGACCGGGAGGAGGAAGAACGAGGGAGGAGTGCACGCAGAGAGGAAGAGGAGAAGAACAGGATCGATATGGAAGAGGGAGAGGGTAGGGGACAGACCTCACTTTTGCTTTTAAAAGCAAAAATCTGCATGTTTGTCTGTCAGCCCACATTTCCTCTCTAACTCAGTCTCTCTGCCACTCGCACAGAGGGGGGCCGGACCCAGTCCTGCATCGGCCGCCTGATTGGCTGGTTCTGCGGCCTGACTTCCACTCAGGCTCCCGAACTTACGGAGCAGGAGGTCGAGGAGGCGGCCAACCAGATGCCCGATATCAGCGAGGACCCTGTCTGGAAACACGTTGTCAATGCCAACGGCATCATTATGATGACTGTTGCAGTCTTCATGTGGGGGTACTACGCCTAGGAGACGCCTGCTGAATACCAATCCTGAACCAAACCCTGAACACAACCAAAAATTCTATGCATAATGATAGATGCATTAAATAATATATAGGGCTACAGATACCCACAAACACACGTTGACTAAAACACAAATCTCTGTTGGTGTATATTTCAGTTGTTTTTATGACTTAATAAATGTGACCACAATAACAAACCATTCTCGTTCTCCATCTGTCTTTTGTGTGGACAGATGCATTTCCTTCCATATAGATGTAGGTGGACTATTCAATTATTTTTAGCTGGTTTGCTTTACAATACACATAATTGTATATTACTAAAATAACAGTAAATCTCAGTGAGTGAGCTATGCCTATAGGTTGTTTGTGTGCAGTACCTGACCTCTAGTGGCAAGGCTTTGAAATGACAGTTTTTTAAATCTAAAACGCATTACCTCAATTTCTCATCCACAACAGCATTCTTTGTCCTATTGGACCAACACAGCTGTAGAAAAGACAGCAGAATCCAGACTCTTCATCATCAGATAACACAGTTTACTTACCTTCTGAGCTGTAGACCGTTGTGCACTGAGCTTGGTGTCTCGTCTGCAGATAAATTGGTGGGGCTTTGGGGCCAGAACAATTATGGCAGCAAAATTAACACCCGAGGACTAGTAGTCTGTCATCTTCAGTGAATACATGCTCAGAATTCATACATTTTGTGCATTATTGCTTCTTTCCCATTAACGATGCTGCTCATATTCCCCAATTAGTTTTATGGCCTGAACAGGACAAGTTAATCATTGTAAATTTTGTAAGACTGTCCAATAACAGGGCTGGCTAGTGGAGCATGCAGCTAATGCATCTCAGTTTTTGCACTTTGGCCACGAGAGCGAGCCTTTTGTTTTTCAGACAGCGCAGTGGAATACGCGGCCATTCAGCCAGGCTGAAAACCCACCTCGTTCTCTCCAGAATGAATTTGGCTCCTCTCCCACCCCCAGCACTCCCATCTCATGCAACGAAATCCGTTTTATGACATTTACGGTTTTGCTTGGGTGTTGCCTGCACGCATTTATGATGCGTATCATGGTTCAAAGTCAGCGAAGTTAACTCGCATTTAAATAAGAAAAGATACTTTACTGAACCCCGTGGGGTATCTGTCATCTGCATTTAACCCACACTAGCTACTTGGAAGCAGTGGGCAGCCACAATGCGGTTCTGAGGCCAGTGCCTTGGTCAAGGGCATCGGCAGGAGTCTACCTAACCTCATGTGATTTAGTGATGATGCATATGGGCTACACTCACTGGTCTGGCACTGCTGCTCATATTAACCTGTTTACTTGTGTTCTCCTGCAGCGCAGGTCACTATGGATAAGAGCATCTGATAAATGACTGTAATGTGGAAAACCGTAGGGGGGAGGGAACACTCCAATCTCACCGCTTTTCAATCTAAGGGGAGTACTGAGAGAAAGTGCCCATGTGAGTGGGCCCATTTCAGTATAACAGGGGAGGAACTGCTGGCATGGTGGTGCTAATCTGCTAATTCTGGACAGGAGCGAGTCTGTGTTTACAGTGCGCAGCATTGAAATTGGCTTTGTAAGTGTCGCTGCCTCTCCACCACAGAACAAGCATTTGACACAAAATGGCGGACTGCCATCTGATGGAGCGACACACCGGCAGTGGCTGAGATTAGGACCCCCCCCCCCCCCCCACCCCACTGTAAATCACACGGCGCTCCGCGCACGGACGACAGAAACGGAAGGCATTATCATAATAATGAAAAACCGTTTGGGATTCTTCCAAAAAGCCCATTTTAATCTCAGCCTCTGGCTCAAACGGCCACTTCCATCACCGACGCTCATCTGACCGGCTTCGCTGGCGAGACGCGGGGACACCCTTCAGAACGGGGGCCACGAAAAGGACACGCGATTTACAGCCGGCCACTTCAACGTACTTACGCCAGCCCGAATTTCAGCTGCGCCCGCGCGCAAGCAAGCCGTCCCAGAATAAAGCAACACGTTGGGATACACAGAGACGCACACCACAGAGAGCATACCAGTTTTAATCACATCGGTTTATTCGAGAAGCAGAAATTCCCATTAGCAATGTACAGCTCTGGATGCTACTGGAGTCTCCCACATCCAAGTCAGCGGTTAGCACTGGGCGCCATTTCTGTTCCTTTCCTCTTTTCTCTGTTGTTTTTACGCAGACAGAATTTGCAGTTTCAAGGATGGGGGGTGGGGGGCGGGGGGGGCAATGGGCCAGAAAAGGGTTAAGGCTGGAAGCTGGTGTTGAGTTCGGCGGCCCCGCCCCCGTCCCCCCCCACCTCCGCACATGGAGTGAGGGGCGGCTTTGGCAACAAGTGGCATCTGCCGGCCAACAGGACATGGACACGGGTGGGGGGGGGGGGGGCGGGCAGTAGTGGTGGTGGTGGTGGGAAAGGAGGATCTGAAAAAGTCTGGCCAAAAAATAATAATAATAAATCACTAAAAGATGATTAAAATCATTTGGTGGATAATTTCCAGAAAAGAAAAAAAAAACAGCAGAAAACAGAAATGAACACACACACACACACACACACACGAAAACAACCATCAAGCAATCAAACACACAGTCTTTACAAAGTGACATCCAGTTGTTTTTTTCTCCTGCTGTCGGCGTCTCATTTCAAGCATTTTTGCCGACTACAACCCCCTCCTCACCCCTCCACACCCCCCCCAACCTTTCAGAGACAGCTTTGGGCGGGCGGGCCGTGGTATAAGGTGTCTCATGATCCGGTAAATTTGGCTGACGAGGACTGGCTACCAGGACGGACTCGCCGGGTTCCAATTCCAGGAACTGCAAAACTTCAAAACGGCGGAATCCGAATTGAGAATCTGGATCAGAAGATTGCAGTGTGAACAGAAGTGAAGTGAGATAAATATGACATCAGACATCAGTTTGTGGAAAGGGAAGTGACCCCTATCCTGACATGGGGGGCGGGTAGTCCTTGGGAGGGGGGAGGGGGGGGGGAGCGGTTACCAGCCCCCTCACCTCCCGTCCTCCCTCCTGGCGCGCGTCTGCACCAGCTCGCAGGGCTGCACCCAGTTGTTGTCGTGCAGGCCGACCCGGCAGCCGGGCGTGTCCTTGTCGGTGCGGCGGCAGCACATCCAGTAGGAGCGTCCGTAAGGCAGGTCGTGGTGGTAAGGTTTGGGGTGCCAGCGGCACAGGGAGACGTCGCCGCGCGCGTACTGCCGCTTGCACTGCTTGCAGGGGTCGTCGCGGTACAGCGGGTCCTGGTTCCACTGCGAGTCGGTGGCGCGCACGCCGTACGTCTCGATCAGGGCCTTGAAGTCGTGGCAGGTGCACTTGAGGGCGGCGAGCGACCGCGTGGGCAGGTAGCTGAAGATGTTGACCATGATGTGGTCGGGCAGCAGCAGCATGTACTGCCGCGGCTCCAGCAGCCGCTGGATCTGGAAGCGGATCTCCAGGAAGTCGTGCGAGACGTGCCGGTACAGGCGGCAGAGGGAGGGGTCGGCGCGCTCGTCCCCGGCCCCGCCGCCGCCCCCGCCGGTGCCGCCCGTCGGGGAGGCGGGCCGCTCGGTGGCGCCCCCCGCGGGGCCGTTGTTGTTGGCGCAGTCCAGCGAGTCCTCCTCGGGCCGCGGGGCCTGCAGGAAGAAGAGCTGGCCGGGGGGCGGGTCCTCGCCGGCGTCGGACATGGCGAAGCACACCGTCTCCTCCTGCACGTTCTCCGTGCTGTCCTTCCCGTAGAACACGCACTGGTCCACCGCGCCGGTCACCACCACCTCCACGTGGAAGCCCGTCACCCGCTCCCGCCCCGCCGCCTTCTTATCGGCCGCGCCCAGCTCCTGGGCGGGGTCCGAGCCGGGGGCGGAGCCTCCCGCGGGCCGCTCGGGCGCGCCCTCCCCTCGGGGGTCGGATTTGGGCGAGGACGCCAGCAGGAGGCCGGGGTCCCGGGACGAGGGGCTGACCAGCTGGTACAGGTCGCAGGTGATCTTCTCTTTGGCCCGCGCCCCCGCCTGGCCCCCCCCGCCCCCGCAGCTCATGAACATGCAGCTGGGCCGGCCGGCCGGCTCCGACTGGGCCCGGGGGTCCAGGCTGGACACGCGGAAGGCGATCCTCACCTCGCCCCGGGCGTGGCCGTCCCCCGGGCGCTCGCCCTCCCGGCCCGGCGGCCCGTCCCCCGCCCTCAGCAGCCCCGCCTCCAGCTGCTGCTGCTGCTGCTGCTCGAAGCGCGCCACCGTCTCCGCCACCCGCCGCAGCTCCTGCTGCTCCTGCTGCTCCGGGGCGCCGGGGGAGGGGGGCCGGGGGGGCGCCGGCGGCTCCGACAGGAACACCGCGGGGGCGGGGTCCGAGCCGGGGCCGCGCAGCTCGGTCTGGGGGGGCTGGCCGGCGGGGGGCGGGGCCTGGCCCACGATGCCCTGCAGGGCCATGGCCGTGCGCTGCTCCACCAGGGCCACCATCTCGGCCACGGACAGGAGGTCGGTCTCGCCGGCGTCCTCGGGGGGGGCGGGGTCGCGGGCGCGGCCGGGCGGCTCGTAGGAGGAGCAGCGGCGGCGGCGCTTGGCCTTGGTGCAGTCCGGCGCCCAGTTGCCCTTCACCTTCATGGCGCTGGGGCGGGGCAGCCCCGTCCCGCTGCACTGGTGCGCCACGAAGAAGGCGATCTTCTCCTTGGTGTTGCCCGGCTTGATGACGTACCAGGTGTCCAGCAGCACCCGCCCGTCCTCCACCTTGGCGCCGGGGGAGGAGGGGGGCGCGGGGGTGGCGGCGGCGGGGGCCGGCGGGTTGGCGGGCAGGGCGGGGTCGGGGGGCGTGTTCTCGGACCCGGCGTCCTCCTCCTGCTCCTCCTTGGCGTCGGACGGCGCGTCAGCCTTGCAGAGGGGGGCGCCCGTCCCCCCCGCGCCCCCCGCCCCGCCGCGAGGCTTGTTCTGGGAGTAGGTGCCGAAGGGGCGGGGGCACCACAGCCGGATGTGGGAGAAGGTGTCCCGGTCCATCGCGGGGAGCGGCCGGGAGCCTGTCCTCTTTTAGGCGGGGCAGCCGCTGCGCCCCTCGCCGCTCATACTCGCTGCACAGGCCAGGGGGCGCCACCACAGGGCGGGGCGCATGTGATCTGGAACAGAGAGAGAGAAGCCAACCATCAGCCCTGCAGACTCACTCACACCCACCTCCCCCAGGTTAATGATTAGCACGCGCTGTGTGCTGTGTATCTCTGCGCACTGTTGCGTCTAAGATCGCTATCTCTGTGGAAAACCGAGCGGACGCGTTCTGAATAAAGACGCTGACGGGCTTATCTCAGAGGGCAGCGAGAGCAAACACGGGGAGATCCTCCGTCTGAAGGTTTCGGCCCCGCCGACACTCCCAACGCCAGACCAGATCGGGAGACAAAGCCCTCGGGGAGGCAAAGTACACGCAGGCCGCCTGGGCCAGCCGAGGAGATGCGCCTGTGACGGAGCCGAGGGGGGCAAAGGCCGCCGCCAGCGTGCCCCGTAAGCGTCCCGCGAGCGCCAGGCGCGCTCTTCTCCGTTCGGGTCGGGTTTCAGGGGTGCGCCGCTCTAATTTTGGGAGAGTACCCCCCGGGAGCGGCCCGTTCGCGCCTTCCGCTCGGACCGGCCCGCTAAACCCAGACGAGCGCGGACAAGACGAGCGCCTCAAAGCCCAAACCCAATTACCAATCACTCGAGGTTACCGTAAGAGCCATTCTCCTGCTGCAGGTCTCCAATTAATTAAACCGCTCCATTTCAGCCCCCCCCAAGCAGTCGATGGTGGAGAAATCGCGCGCCTAATGGATCCTGTGCACTTCAGGAAGGGGAGAGGGCCGAACTGGAGCCAGCGCAGAACAGCGGAGCGAGCGTCTGCACGCGCGGTTTTAAGATGACGGGGGGTGCGGGGGCGGAGGGGATCGATAAGTGACCGTCACGATCTCGGGGAGGCTAAAGCGGGCTACCCCGGCAGCGTGCCAACCCCTTTATCCTGCCAAAACCCAGGGGACGAGGAGGAGGGACGCGATGTTCGGGCCCGAGTGGCCAGCTGTTTGGACTTACAGACAGGCCGGTCTGTCGGCTTCTCCGCAGACAGAAACGGCTCTCTCTCCAAGCCAAGAGTAGTACGCTCGCTCATCGATCACCGCCCTGGGTGTAGATGGCTCCAAATCGGAGGAGAACACAATGTTCCAGTGCCAAGGGAGCCCATTCACGCGCGGGGCAGGGGGCGGGCGGTCCATACGGTTTGGACAGCCCGCTGAGTGGACGGGGGTGCGAATGCCAGCACAGCACGTTGTCCCAAAAGCGGGCGTGTGCGCGCTTGCATGCATGCCTGTCTGCTCACCCCCCAGGGGGGAATGCCAGTGTGGCTCCTGTGAGCCGTTTCCCCACAGAGCCCGGCCGGGTCCCTGCGGGCCTCGCTGATGTGCTGCTAAAGGAGTTTATAGCCACCGCCCGCCATGCGCCCCCCCGCCATGCGCCTCCCACCCGCTCTGCACATGAAACACACACCCTCCCTCGGCTTCCATCCGTTAATCACTCCTCTCTCCCTCACACCACCTCTCTCTCTCTCTCCCTCACTCCGCCTCTCTCTCTCTCTCTCTCTCTCCCTCACTCCGCCTCTCTCTCTCTCTCTCTCTCTCCCTCACTCCGCCTCTCTCTCTCTCTCTCTCTCCCCCTCACTCCACCTCTCTCTCTCTCTCTCTCTTTCTCTCACTCCACCTCTCTGTCTCTCTCCCCCTCACTCCACCTCTCTCTCTCTCACTCACTCCACCTCTCTGTCTCTCTCCCCCTCACTCCACCTCTCTCTCTCTCTCTCTCACTCACTCCACCTCTCTCTCTCTCTCTCTCTCACTCACTCCATCTCTCTCTCTCTCTCTCACTCACTCCATCTCCCGTTGCATGAAAATATCAGGGGACGTTAGAGCGGCAGCCCCGCACAGGTGTGGCTGTGGCTCGCCCGGTTCAGAGCGCCCCGCGTTTGGGTCCAGCGGCCCTGGCCTGGGGGGCGAAGAACACACCGGGAAGCGAGCAGGAGGGCGGGTCGATCCGGGCGCGCGTCCTGGGGCGGACGGGGCTTTGTGAGACGGCGGCGCAGACGATCGATGCCGCCGGACTGCGCTGCGGCCCTGGCGCCTCACCGCCAAAGAGGAGCCGTGTGTGACGAGCGCGTCGGGGCTGACCGACCGCGAGGCTGCAGCCTGCTGCCTCATCAAATACAACCCGACTACAGCAGCAGCGCTAACCTGCGCTAACCTCACCCACAGCCCAGTAACGACTACAGCAGCAGCGCTAACCTGCGCTAGCCACACCCACAGCCCAGTAACGACTACAACAGCAGCGCTAACCTGCGCTAACCACACCCACAGCCCAGTAACGACTACAGCAGCAGCGCTAACCTGCGCTAACCACACCCACAGCCCAGTAACGACTACAGCAGCAGCGCTAACCTGCGCTAGCCACACCCACAGCCCAGTAACGACTACAGCAGCAGCGCTAACCTGCGCTAACCACACCCACAGCCCAGTAACGACTACAGCAGCAGCGCTAACCTGCGCTAGCCACACCCACAGCCCAGTAACGACTACAGCAGCAGCGCTAACCTGCGCTAGCCACACCCACAGCCCAGTAACGACTACAGCAGCAGCGCTAACCTGCGCTAACCACACCCACAGCCCAGTAACGACTACAGCAGCAGCGCTAACCTGCGCTAGCCACACCCACAGCCCAGTAACGACTACAGCAGCAGCGCTAACCTGCGCTAGCCACACCCACAGCCCAGTAACGACTACAGCAGCAGCGCTAACCTGCGCTAACCACCCCCACAGCCCAGTAATAACCAGCCTAGCAGCTAAATGTGCCAAGCCTCTACACAAAGATAAGCGAGTGCTATCGTCACGATTGCAGACGAAATATCAGGACACAAACATTAGAATGTCTGGATGATCTGCGCTGTGCAAACAGCTGTGCTCTACCTACTAACTGCTGAAATCCCACAATTACACAATGGGCAAAGTTCTATGGTTGTCACCATCAACAGCTCTATGGTTACGACCATGAACGTGGCTTTTCTCACGTTCTATGCCAGGAATGACGTGGAATACCTCAAAAACCCTGTTCTCAGTCACTTTCAGGGACTGACGTTGGCTAGGTTGTGAAAAATTATGAAACTGAAATGATTCCCGAAAGACTAAGCAAGAGAAATAAAGAAGGGGAAGAGAGAGAAAGTAAATAGTGAGAACCATCATATAGAGAAATAGTACTGCCCCAGGAGTTTGGTTAAAACCCTTCGCCAAAAAACCCAAAACAACCTCACAGGAAGACAAAAAGTAAAGGTGAGAATTAATTCCCTCACAACTACCAAAGCTCCTGTGATAAGGCACTTTTTTTAAAACAATTCCTGCAAATCAATACTGGTTTAAGCTTTCTGCATAATCCAGCAAATCCCCTCCAACATAAAACTGTCACCAGGCCATTCCCGAGCCTCACTGGCGCCAACGCCTGGTGTACATCGGTAGTGCACCTGTGAAGAGTCTCCATCCCAGTGACCTCACCGAGCCAAAGCAACAGAGCCAAATGTGTCATCGCCGCTCCGCTCGCGAGCAAGCACGCCCGGGACGCATTCCTGAATGGCAGCTCTCACGTCCTAATCGGGCTGGGGAAGCAGGCGACGGGCCTGCGGGACAGCCCTCCGGCTCGCTGACGGGGCCCCGAACGCGCCATCGCAGACCGGCCCCTCGGACCGATCGCTCGGGAGCGGCCGATTTCAGACCCGTCTCCTCCGGTGCAGGGGCCCGCTCCCCGCCTCCCCCTCTGTCTTTGAGGCTCTCAGACCGTGGGGGGGGGGGTGTGTGATAAATTATCGGTGCCGCTGATCCTCCCCATCGCCGGGCTGGCGGAGACAATACGGCCGTCAGAGGACAGCAGGAAAGGCCCATTACTCCAGGGCTCCAGGAACAATGGCCCCCCCGCCACACTCACTCCACCCACCCGTGATTAAATAATCAAGAGGGCCCCTTCCCCACAAAGGAAAAAAATAAATGGTAAATTAGTGATGGAAGGAGCCTCGGCAGAGGGCCGGAGACGGTGGCGCTGCATTGACGTCTGGAGGTCAACCTTCGCACTCTGATAAATCTTGGCCCTTCAGCTGGGTTTCTCACTTAACCTCCTGACCCGTGAATGGCTTGTCAAACACAAACCTCAGCCCCACCCCCCATACACACACAAGTGAAATTAAAGTCCTTTCTTGGACCAATTACTCATAATTCACAGCTTAACTTTCATTTAGTACCTAGGAGCTCCGATTTGTCATGGTTACAGATCTTTGGTAAATACGGGCAAGCGATGCATGGATGCAAGTGTTCTGCAGAATCAAAACGACCTTAACAGAAAATTCAGTCATGGTGTTTCAAAATGCTCAAGACTGCATTCAACAGACTGATCACTCAACAACTGGGCTTAGTCAGTGAACAGCTGCTGTGAAATCAGAAAGCTGAAAGATTTTTGGCCTTTCAATCTTCCAGTTCAGAGTAGCATCGAGCTAAAAATCTATCCAACAAGTTGGGCTCACGCAGAGTGAATCTGAGAAAGTAACGCTGTGTCTGACCGACGTTTATAACTGTCATAACTAAATCTAGATATGCTTTGCGTTCAGTCACACACCTGATACGCTGCATGCAATAAAAATGGATACGAAGTTTGCTTCTTATACATGCACAGACATTAATTAACAGATAAAATAGGGAACCGTGTCTCCCGATATTGTATGCATCCTATCTAGACTAGTAGCGAGGTAAATAACGTTAGTTAGACCTACACCTTCGGTATTGGGAAATGACATACATAGCTACCACTCTAGTGGGTCTTACCCAGCCTATATGGACACTTCGTGAACAGCTTTGTCAATTTGGAGCTCGAATGTCTCTGCACACCGTATCACGAAAAGTGGCCATATCATGAAGATAACATAAGGTTCCACTGCTTTCAGCAAGCCAGAAAACTCGCGCTGTAACAACACAACCAAACGCATCAAGACTGTTTTTACGCTACCATGAGTAGTTCAATACCTAGTAAAGCTGCTAAGTGGTGGTACAAATAAAACATATTTTAGAGTTACCTATCGCTAAGCAAATTATTACGATAACCAACTTGGTTAAGTAAATTTAACGTTAAGTATTCGGAGAGAAGCAGGTTAACAGTTAGCTACAAATACATGCTGAATTTGATATGTTATAGTCAGTTAGCTAGATAGTTGTATATGTGCGCTAGGTACCTAGTTAACACTGAAAATTAATCATAAATAATAGCTAGCAAAGCTCACCCGCTAATATTTCGATTCAACCGAAGCGTCAGCTGTAGTCTAGTCTACTCTAGACAGCCATTCCTTCCCTAGCTTGTTGGCTATTTTGACGCAACCATGTTAGGTAGCTAGCTTACTTGGTGTTGTCGCATTTTTCAATCTTAAATAATGCTTAACAATGTTTTTATTAAAACTTGTTATTGATAACATTCACACTGGCGATTGTCTTAGGCTCGATAACACTGTAACGTAAACGTTATAACAATGACTATCTTAAAACAGCAAGGTGGCACAGAGCAAAGTTAGCTAACATGTAGCTAACTAGTTGTTCCAGTTATCGTCAGCTAGCAAGCAAACAAATTGTTTTGTTTTTTTGACAAACTATCGTTGACGTTAACAGTCTCGCTGAAAGTTCGTTCCCGTTTCCCACATCTGCAGATTAGACAGCATTGTAGCAAATTTAGCGACCGTAAATACGAGAAATTTTATTCTTTCCACTCGATTTTAATTTTAGATATCTTCTAACATTTAATTGGCTAGGCACATACAGTAAGTTAGTCTATACGCCAACGCGGATGTATGAGAATGTTGCTAACATTAGCTAGCTAGACCTCATCACTTATTAGTTTAACTTAGACTACAGCTACAATAAACACATTGACTGTTATCATTACTTAATTCGCCTTCTTCAAATTAATCGCACAATGTTGAGTGCTCACTAATAAGCCCACTGTAAAATGCAAAATAGTGTTCATTAGCTAACCTTACCAGCCAAATCCAACAACTTGCTAGCGCTAGCGGTATGCCGTCCAGTGGTGAACCCTCGCTGTTTATCGATTTTGATCAAACATGTACAAGTAAAATATGCAAACACTTTGATTGATCTTACCTCCGAAATGCAGATTACTCTCTATTTCTTTTGTTCTGCGTCCCGAGGTCTCCAGGGGTCTCAATTAATCCAGTGCCGCGGGTCTTCGGCCTGTTTTTCCTCAACACAACAAACTAGCTATCCAGCTACAGAACGAGGAAGAGGACCGATAGAAATGTCAGGCGAGGTAGCGAGAGGTAGCGAGCGGCAGCTAACGTTACCTCCTTTCGGTTTACTCAAGCAGCGTCACCTAGCTAGCTGCTGTAAATTATGGCCCCTGTGTGAATATCGGACATTAATGAATCCCCTGTAATCTAACTAGCTATGTCTGTATGCTTAATGTAGCCAGCTAAACTGATTCGAATGACAGGGTACCGCTTCACCTACGACGTAAACGAAACAGGCCAAATGCTAGTCTGCTAGCTGGCTCTGCGAATAACCAAAATAATCGGCCAGAGCAGAGCAGTGAAGGGGAAGGCCATCTTGTTGACAGGCAGCTGCACAGGGCCAACATCCAATAGCAATGCAGAGTCTATGGCGTGCCCATATATGGAGCTCACACTGACTCCCCCCTCTTTTGCCGCCCACCAGTTTGCGGGTACTGGAGTTTGCAAATTGCAGAAGTGCGCTGTTGCGCTGAAAACTGATCGAGTCATTGCACTGGACAGTGGACAGCCAGCCACCCGTAGGTGTTTGCACTTGGATTTCGTGGATTATTCATACACACCGGTGTAATTTGTGCCAATTAAGCAATTTCATTTTAAAATTGAGCTTCCAGAGCTAACAATATGATTCGCTGCAAACCCAAATTATTAGCAAAACTATTGAAATGCAATCAGCACTCGCGGAGGCACAAATACAGACACCAGAGAAACTGTAGATCTGACAAGCAGATACAGCTCTATGACAACGGAAGCTCGTTTCAAAGACAAGATTCAAACTAATTTGAGTTGTTTGATAATGTTTTTTTTTGTGTGCCATAGTTGTGCCATTGAACAGCTCATACACCTTTTTACTTTACTCATTGGGATGGCAGGTATGCCCCATACCTATATAGCACCGAGAGTTTGGCACTTTTCAGGGTTCCCCACAGAAATATTATAACAGTCTATGCCGATGCCCTTTACCTTATAATCACTTACAAAATGAAACATCATATAAACCCTTTGCTCCTTCACGTTTCGACGAAATTAACTTGTACTTAACCTTTGGGAATACTAACTCTGAAATGTTGCAGTCCATCTTCATAATAATAATAATTACTGAAGACACAATTAAAACATTACAGTCCACTGGCAGTCAAATCTATTATCTATGTATTAATTTATCAAATCCACTGTAAAAAATATTAAATTAAAAATGTATTTGGGTTCAAAAACTGTCTTCAACAAGAGCACTCTAAAAGCACTTTCTAAAAAATAATGCAAGTGACAGTGAAAATGTCAACAACATGGTTATGATGTTAAACCAAAATATCTAATCAGTCAGTACCAATGATCTGTTTACATAAATATGAATGGGTCTATCAAAAAAAATATTTGGGCAGAAAAAAACAGCATTGCCTATAACAAAGAATTGACTTGCATTTCAAGTAAATGCCTGTGACTATTCAGAAGAATAAGACAAAGAAATTACACAGCACTGTCCGTGATCACAAGGCACTTTACAATGATTTTTCCCCCATTCCAGCACTTTTGGTAATTTGTATTTGTCCTAATATTGTAGCTAGTTCTTCTCCCTAGTATGGCTTGGCATAAGTTAGGTCAGAATAGTGTTCTCTGTGTGAACTGAATTGTGTTCTTGGCTAGAAATAGCTGTATGAAATGAGTATCGTGCCTCATTGAACCTGTGTTTTGTAGTTTTCCATGACCATGAAATGTACTTTTGTATGTCGCTTTGGATAAAAGCGACTGCTAAATAAATGCAATGTAATGTAATGTACAGTGGGTGCACAACCAATTTGCACCCTACAGGGCGATGCATGGCAGCATTTTGCACCCAAAGGCTTCTGTGTCTGCAGCCTCTTGCATGTTTGCATGCCTGGCTCCTGGGCCAGCGGAGCTCACCAGCTGATCCCCTATTTCATGGAGGCGTGGATGCACTGACCTCTGCATGCCTGCAAGAGCACAAGCAAGTCTATATACAGAAACTGGCAGGGGTGACCCAAGCACATAATATTTTTTGTGTGCTGTCCAAAGAAAAACAGCAGGCTAAGCCAGAGAGATGTTGTAGTTACAATGTTGCTATTGCTCGGCTCAGTCTAGACGTCATCTGTATTCAGTGACAGGACATCACATGGCAATTTTCCTTCTTACAGCAACACCATACAATGACCTTTAAACTTAACACCTTCCACTGTAAGAGGTCTAGTCACTCACTTTTTACAATCAACACTGTTCTTTTCTGATTGCTACTCCTGCTGTTTGGGTGTTGTTTAAAACCTATATTTTATCCAGTCTGTGATTGACAGGCTAATTTACATCCACAGAACTGTCAGTTTTGTCATCTGTCATATTGCTGAATGGCATAACGTCCTAAACAGTAGTGAATCAGCCTGCTGTCATAAGAGATCCTTGATATTGAAATGATTATTTAGCTATTTATGTATTACTCCAAGATAATAGCTATTACTTTCTATTAGGCTACTTGTGTTGTTTGCTTATAGAAATTTGTAGCATGTTGAAAATAATTCAACAACGGAACACTTTACAAACATTTCACAATAAACGCGTTAGTAGCCTATTTTTGTCTTCCAATTGGCACGAAACAGATTTAAGTTTTGCAGTTCAGCGTTAAGGCAAGTGTTTACATTTTGCAATTTGATGGCGTCAGTTGGGCGATTAAAATGGGTTCATTTTAAGTGTCTAATCGTGTTTACAACCCAGTCAGCGCGTGTAAGTGATACATATGTTTCTTTTCTTTGTCCATACAAAACATATAAATTGACCACATGCTGCAAGAGTCATACGGCACGCGTACTGGGCAATTGAAACATAAAACAAGAAAGTGCAGTTAAAGATGAATCAACAAGGTAATGTCCTTGGCCATAACGGTCTCTTCGACATGTGGCACGATTACATGAACCTTGCGCCTTTGCTGGCGCGATTGTGCATCCAGAGCGGTCCAGCACAACACAACGGACTTGAGCTTCTCGAGCCAGCAGAGCAGAAACCCCAGCAGCAGCACGTGTTCGACGCGAGCCCAACTGTCACTTCAACAAGCCCAAGCACCATCAGCACCATTTCAGACTCTTCCAGCAGCATCACTGGTGTCTGTTGTGGGTTCTGCAAGCAAAACGGCGAGACTGCCGAAATCTATCGCTCCCATCGACTGAAGGCGAAGGACGGCAAGGTAATTTGTCCCATTCTGAGGAACTACATTTGCCCGATCTGTGAGGCCACCGGAGACCGCGCTCACACCCGCCGGTACTGCCCACAGCGCAGCTTGTTTTAAGGACTGGCCAGGGACCGAATTGCTCCCAAAGTAATGTAAATAGTACGGTTCCACTGTGTTTCTTTGTTTGTTTGTTTGTTTTTGTTTTTTTGAAAAACAAAGGACAGTGCCAATGTTTATAAAGAATATTGCTTGCAACTTGTTCCAGCCGTTGCTATGTCCGTTTTAATAAATATATTTTTCTACTGTGAATCGGGTGCTATGCATATTTTTTGTTCGCTTACTCAGCCCTATGGTATTTTACAACAGGCTGAAATTACTTTAAATATAAATGAACAATGTTTAACTATCCATTAGTTAGTAGCCTAATCATTGTTCGTTGTCTAGACAATGACTTGGTGATTATGATGTTTATGAAGTTTTAAGCAAATTTGAGCATGCAATTTAATCAACTAGCTTGTAGTTCGAAAGTTTAAGTGATTGTAGTGAAAGTTTGAGTTTGCAGCGGCAATAGGTGCATGTGAAACCTCCTCCTTTTGCTAATTCTAAGCTTTATTTGACAGTAATCTATTGTTTGTTAGACACTATTACAGACGTTACGCTGACAGTTTTTGTTTATAGACATTTAGTGTCACAAGGACAAATAAATGCTAGTAGGCTATGTGCACATACTGTATTTTTACAAAATCTACAAACATAAGCATAACCTATACAAAAATTAAGGAGGGATATTGGTATTTTCAGAACTGATACATCTAAAATGTGACTTGCTTATCGTCTTGGCTTACAAACTTGAAGACGTGCACACATAAAAAGAAAATTATTGCGTATCACAGCTTCCCCGCAATTCAGCTTAGATAACTGGATAAAGTCATAATGAATGAGGTGAACACATTCGTCCTTAAGTGTCGTCCGCTTAACATCTATTCTGATACTTGAAAAAAATGCCGAAATCTCAGGAATTTATGATGGCCTTTAACTGTAGCCTAACGGTGTTCATCAAACAACACGTGCAGTTTGAGATATTAGAACCTGCTACTCGTTTTCTTTTACTATTGGCTTCTGCTGTGTCGGGGGACACACCTTTTCCATCCTTATTGGTTGAGTTGGACCTGTTAAAACCATGACAACCGATTAAAAAAAGTATAGTCCTGCACTAGTATTGGAATATTTTTATGCCAGTCAAAATAGGTGGTTGCATCGCCCGCCTTTTTGTTAGTGTTTTGCAATCCTGTTGGAGGAGCCTCACGTTCGTCATAATTTTTTTTTCGTTTCCGTGTCCGGCAGTAGTTGCAAAACAGCACTGACAAGGAGTTGTGTGGAGACCAGCGAAGGGCACAGGGAGAGGCTAGTACAATAATAAGACAATATTGTTGCCTGCAATAGTTTTTTCCCCCAAAGTAAGTGATTGTTTGTAAATATTACATTTTGGAATATTTGTTTTTCTGGCAGAAATGTGCTTGCTACTCACAGATATTTTCACCCAAAGGAAACATTGTTCTCTAGCTACGATTCAAGTAACGTCAAATGTCTCAACAGAGCGAACTTTAAAACATCTTCAACTTCATTTGTTACTGAAATGCATGTCTGATACATGACTGATATTCCTGTGTGCATCCGCGTAAATGTGAATTGACTTAGCGTAGTGTTTTAAATAAACTAGCTACATGCAGTTTAAATCCAGTAAATGAATTGTAGCAGACAACTTATCATTGACACGGACAACCCTATGGCTTTGTTTGCGATCATGCAATTTGATGCATAATCTACTAGATTTACACCCTATAGGTCGTCAGGTCTTATACAGAGGTCCGCAACCCTGGTCCCAGAGAGCCGCAGCTGTCTGCAGATTTATATTTTGACCTTAAAAATCCGCTACCAGTTTAAAACCAAGAGACGAAGCAAGTAGTTGAATACCTGTCAAATCGACTATTTTATTTTATCAATGAAGCGCTGAGCAATAACAAAAACCAATAAGTGCATACCGAAGGTCGTTGAAACAACTACAAAACACAGGTCTGGTAAGGTACAATACTCATTATGTAACATGCAGTCCAGTTCACACAGTAAACATAGGCCAGGTCAGAAAGTTATGGCAAGCAAACTAGGAAGCATGACGACGAGCTAAACCACCAAGATAACGACGCCAGAGCTATCCTAGATTGGGAGTGTCCTGCAGAGTAGTGATAGTTAGTCCTGGTACAGTCTGAAGAGACATGTCTTCAGACCACAGCGGAAGATGAGCAATGACCGAGTGGTTCGTAGAAAACTGGGGAGTTCATTCCACCGATGGGGAGCTAGGATGGAGAAGCTCCGTGGTAGGGACGAGCGAGAACTATTCACCCGGTTTGCCGGGAGTGCAAATCAACCTGCAACAGCAGAGCGGAGTGGTTGTGCTGGCCTGTAGGGTTTAAGTGGTAGTAGCAACTCTCTCCAAGAGAATATTTATTTAGTGTGAGTGTGTGTGGCCGTACATTGACAATGGCCGATGACAGTTGGTTCTAAGCTCCGTGCTGTGTTTGTGACTGTGTTTGTGCAGTGATGCTGTCAGAGGTGCTTCAGGTCCTGCGCGGGGCAGGGCGGGTGGGCGCGGCCTTCGCCGCCACGCAGGGGGAGCAGCTGAGGCTCATGGCCTGTAACTCCACCCTTGGGGCAGGGATCAAGGTGGTACAGGAGGCCGTGGAGAGTGTGGTCGGCATGGCGATGGGGAGCACTGGGGTAGGTGGGCACCGTCTGCCCCAGCACAGATCTGACTGTACCCCCTGTGAGCCTTCATTCGTGTTTATCTTCAACCTGCAACCGCACTGACTGGTTAATCGCTTAAATCCTGGGGTTCCTGTTCAGACCTCATATGCAGTGACTACATATCCATCCATCCATTGTCTAACCCACTTATTCATGGTCAGTGTCGTGGGGCAGCTTGAGCCCTTCCCAGCATGCATTGCGCACCAGACAGGAATACAGTCTGGACAGGTTGCCAGGTCATCACGGGGCACATACCACCATTCACTCACACATTTCTATGTAATATTGTAATAATGTTTCATAGATTTAAAATAATAATATATAATATTTCAAAATATAAAACCTTTTCCTTTTAAATATGACCTTTGGGGTGGGGGTCCCTGGATCAGAATAGGTTTGAAATCCCCTGATTTAAGCCAGCCGGACTTACTGAGAAAAATGTGCGCGGCATTATGGTGTGAAATTGCTTCTGCAGCCTCAGAATTGGTTGATTATTTCTTCCTTGGATCCAAAACTGCTGTGGTCCCACCAGTTAAATTTTAATTACACTATTTGAGGAATTGAGAGAAATAGCCTACATGTGGCACTGAGATTCCAGTGTATTTCTGTAACTTAAATATGTTAGTGATTCTTCCCTGGATCCAAAACTGTTGGTGACCAAGCAGTTAAGTTTTTTTTATTACCCTTAAATGGTGTGGCATAAATTAATACTTACTTGTGTGATGTATTATAATCAATGTTTGCATTATTAAGACTGAAACCTTATGGCCTAAACACCCCCCCCCCCCCCCCCCACCTGCAGACTCCTAAGCCAGTGGACTTCCCTGATAGTGAGGGATGGGAGGAGATGGAGCAGGACGAGGCCGCCAAGTGGGCCATGGGCTCCGAGATGCCCCCTGAGTTTACCGGGCAGGAGATGCCGGGGCCCCAGGAGGGCGTGCGGGACCAAGAGGCGCCCAGCGAGCCGCTGTCCCACGGGGCCGCTGGGTGGGAGGTCCCTGGGGGCCCGGGTGGTCCGGGGGGTTTGGGGGGGCCGGGGGGCCAGAGCAGCAGGTTCCTGCACTACTCCTCCGCTCTGCGTGGAGCCCGGTTTCTCCACGACTCCGCGGTGGGCAGGCTGACCGCAGAGGACATTAAGAAGGCCAGAGACTCCAAACAGGCACCCGACAGAGTGGTTCTTGCCCGACCAATCAGACAGAAGGTGAGTGCGTGACAATACGACGTAAAGCTAACAGCTTCACTTTTTTTTCTTCTTATTTTCTTCCTTCTTATAAAAATGGTGAAGTAATTGCATGTTCTTTAGCCATGGTGTATGTGATTGTGATTGTGTGTGATTGTGATTGTATGTAACAGCTAATCCTAATTTCACAGATTGTTGCAGTTGTGATGCGGTTTTGTGGTCTAGGGGTTTAAACTCCAAATAAGCACACTACAATTGACTCGCATTGTCTGATCTAGTATATGCAGTATATTGCTTTCATAAAATGAGGGAGGTCTTACAGTGCCCCCCCCCCCCCCCTTTTGTTTGTGTCCCCAGCTGAGCGACCGTGCGAGAGAAAGGAAGGTTCCTGCCACTCGCATCAGCCGGCTCGTTAATTTTGGAGGTATGTGGTTCTCCCCAAAGCTCCCTTCTGCAGTCTTACAGCTGATCCAGAGACAGCATGGCCTGTCATGATCTTAACTGGCATCAAGGAGGGAAAAATATGAAAACGATCGGGAAACCCACCAATCGGACACAAGGCTGAAATATGTAGCGCAAAATGCAAGTGATCCCTGGGCTCGTCCTTAGGAATGATTTCATCATTTGTCTCTCAGCTGTGCCAGCATTATATTAATTATAGCTTGATGGCTTTCAGGAACTTGGAAGCCTAAATGTCCCTATTCCAGTGTTTAGATCACATCCCTGAAGCCCTAACCTAGGGTTCTTCCTGGGGGCCAGAATAAAAAAAAAAAAGGTTCATATGGACCAAGTGTATTTCCATGATCTGTTTATAAAACAACGAATGAATAAAATGTAGGGTAAACAGAATCACTGGGGGGTGTGCTGACACTTTGCAAACACTGGCCTGGTCATAGTTACAGTATCAGATACAGTATGAATAGTTCTTCTCCATTAACGAAGGGGTGTGACTGCAGGTAGTGCAGGCCCTATTTGACCTTCTGGCCTCTAGTTGAATAACCCTGCCCTAAAAGATTGTTGACGCATTGCAAAGGGCTTTCTTGGCTCCTGTGTATGGTTGTACCTTGGTAAACTGTGCCAAGCTGTGCTGTACTGTGCTGTGCTGAAAGCTTACCTGAACTTTGCTGTGCTGTGCTGTGCTGTGCTGTGCTGTGCTTACCTGTACTGAAAGCTTACCTGTGCTGTCTCTCTCCCGCAGGTTTGGCTGTTGGGCTGGGTCTTGGAGCCATTGCAGAGGTGGCTAAGCAGTCCTTTGCAGGCAAACGTGGAGGTACCTTAGACAGCTGGGTGGGGGTAGTCCTATAATAATAATAATAATAATAATAATAATAATAATAATAATAATAATGTTTATTTCCAAACACTTTTCTTGCTGATCACACAAAGTGGTTTCCAAACAAATAAAGGTACCTACATTATTAAAAGAAACAATGAAACTGTCATAAAATAACAAAAATACTGGTGATTATATGAGAAATAAAAGACAAGTACACAGATAAAAATTGGCTACTAAGGTTCAAAGCAAAATAAAATAAAAAAATATTTAGATGAGATTTAAGCCAACACACAGAATTTTAGGTTCTAATGTACTCTGGGAGACTGTTCCATAGTGTAGGAGCACTGATAGCAAATGCATTGTCTCCTGCAATTTTTAGTCTTGCACAGGGAACAATGAGGAGGCCTTTTGAGAAGGATCTCAGGGAGTGTGCTGGGGTGTATGTATTTATGTATATCTATAATATTGGAATGTAGGGTGTAGGCTTGTGGGTGTTTGCCCCAAACTTATCTTCGATTACTCCACTATCTCCAATTATATGATTAATTTATCAGCTAGGGTTTGCAGCCATCCACAGCCTATGAGATAGAAATTAGAGAAATACTCCTTGCACATCATGCAATGCTTGCAGATGTGTTCTACAAGCATGATCACAAAGCAAGAGATTCTGGGAAATGGGGTTTTATTTAAGCCAGGGATAGTAATCGCCTCTTTTAAACTAATTGTAAAATCATTCTAAGATCAGGTTAGGCTCACGTATGCATAGAAGCTGAAGCCCGTTTTCTGCTGTCTCTCAGATACGCGTGCCCTTCTGGACTCCCCTCTCCTGTCGGAAGCCAACGCCGAGAGGATCGTCCAGACCTTGTGCAAGGTGCGGGGTGCTGCGCTCAAAATCGGCCAGATGCTGAGCATACAAGGTACGCAAGCAATAGGACAGCTTTGATGAACTGACTGACTTCCTGGTGATTCTTTCCAGAATCCTGGAATTGGCCTGAAGTGATCCACCAATCGTGAGTGATGTTGTTCTATTGATTATTCCCGACACACTCTGTGATTGGCGGGGCTTCTCTCTATTTTTCTATGAGTAAGGCGATGTCACCGCTGTCTTTATTGATGTTCTGTTATACTTCCTTTTGGCCGAAGACTTAGCCTCACTGAATCTGTCCCAGAACAGGAGACTCCATACTGAGACAGCAAATCCCTTTTGTTGAGTCAGCAGTACAAACTGCCCTGCTTACAAATCCTGTTTCATGGTCCATGATGTGATTGTCTGTAACTCATGTTGACTTGTCAATGCGTTTTTACAATTCTGCTGGCATTGGCTATGTGGCATACACTGCAGCTTTGGTAAATTTTGATAATTTGCCATTATACAATACACTTTATAAGTGTATTATGTATATTATTTATTTCATAGGATATAATGATATGATTTAAATATCAAAGGATTGTGAACAGTCAATGTGCTTGGCTGAAAATACAAAAAAAAAAAACCTCATCAGTAGAATATATTTTTAATTTGATTTAACCTCTTTGCCAGATAACAGCTTCATCAGTCCCGAGCTGCAGAAGATCTTTGAACGGGTCAGACAGAGTGCTGACTTCATGCCCACCTGGCAGATGAATGTAAGCATGTGTGCGAGTGTGTGCAAGTGTGTGCACGTGTGAGTGTGTGTACACCCTGGTGTGTTGCTATATGCCAGGGGCGGGAATTTTTATATTTCAGTATTTATTTAAAAATATGCATGATTCTTATGTATTTCAGCTGATGTTTTACTTTCCTAACAGAGCACTGAAGTCAAATATCAGTCCTGCTTAGTATTGCCCTACATGTATTTAAGTCTATTTACTGATTTTGCTGGAAAAATAAAATAAGTCTACCATTCCATATATATTTTCTGACCGTTATATTTATTTGAATCCTTACACAATTTTTATTTCTCCAGTTCTTGGCAGCCTAATATTCAAAGCCATTATTTGGTCATTTTAGGGGGCCTTGAAATTAATAACTGCATGAACTGTGTGTATGTATGTGTGTGTGTGTGTGTGTGTGTGTGTGCATGTGTGTGTGTGTGTGCGCATGTGCGTGTGCGTGTGTATGCGTGTGTGTCTGTAGAAAGTTCTAGAGCAGGAGCTGGGTCCAGACTGGAGGGACAAGCTGGCCTTCTTCGAGGAGAAGCCCTTTGCGGCTGCATCGATCGGCCAGGTGCACCATGCCGTGCTTCACAATGGGAAGGAGGTGGCCATGAAGATCCAGGTGAGAGCGGGAGGGGAAAAGCCACTGCGAGAGAGAGAGTTAGTCTCACGCTGTAACTGTCATTCCTTCACATCCTCCACTTTGTTTTTAATGGATTTGTGCTGGAGATTTTTACCATGTAGAGAGTTATTTAACCCGGAAATTAACACAACTTGATTATTACGGATTGATTGTTATACACATAACGGATATGGGATTGCGACTCTTACTCTGTCCTAGCAGCGCTGTCTCCTAGCAACTCTGTGTCCCGGAAACCCTGTGTCCCAGTAACCCTGGGTGCTAGCTTGTCTGTGTCCCAGTGCATTTTTGTCCCAGTAACCCTGTGGGCTTTTTTTTTTGTGTTGATGACTGCAGTACCCAGGGGTTGCTGAGAGCATCCGCAGTGACATCAACAACCTGATGTCCGTGCTGAAGATGAGCGTGGCGCTCCCGGAAGGTGAGGCCCTGTCCTTCCCAACATGGCGGGGCGTGTCAGCGCTGGCGTCTTTCGCTGTGCTGGCGGTTCTCATTTCGGCCTGTTTTAGGCCGAGCCGTTCACTGTGGCACTTACGCGTGACAGTATGTTTATTGTTTTACACAATGATGGTTTGTTTCTATTGTGTTTACGTTTTTTTCTCCGTATCTCTGCTGCTTTTAATCTCGTCGTATAATACAAATTAATCTTTAAGTCAGAAGTCTTAACTCTGAGAAGTCAGCTAAATTAGTAAATGATCTCATTTGCAGTAAGCTGTGAAAACCAGTATTTGTTTTTTTTTGTTCAGGCTTGTTTGCGGACAGTAGTCTAGAGGTCCTTCAGAGAGAGCTTGCCTGGGAGTGCGACTACAAGAGAGAGGCAGAATGTGCCAAGCGGTTCAGGTAGGCTTATTCTGTTTGTTCCTTATTTAGTGTAAAAATGTTCCTTTCATTAATATTATTTCTTAGTATTTCCCATTAGACTGCTGATTCTTATCATTTGTGGTGCTCAAAATTATTAGTCACCCGAAATTTTGGACAGCTAAACAGACAGCTAAAGGGAAAATAAATATACGTTATCAAGGAGGAGTCACTTAATGGTGGGAGAAAATAAAGAGTGAGATTTTGTGCATTAAATTTAGGCAGTGTTTATTTAGTTAACCATGTCCTTGGCCATGGATTGACATTCGGTTTTGACATTTGACATTGATATTTCCCTCGGATCTGCCTGACAATATTACCTAAGTCACTGTTCCTCATGAAACATCAGCAAGTGCAGCGGTCTTAGTCACTGAAGCTCCTGTCAAAACGTCACCGAGATCTCTAGTTCCAGCCATGGTGGCCCAGCATTATTACACACAGCCACGAGCATGCTGGGATGCTAATGGCTGAATTAACCCAGGAAGCACACCTGTGTGGAAGCACCTGCTCTTAGTACACCATGCATCCCTCATGTACTCAGGTGTTACCTACGCACCTGACAGCCTACAAGGCCTAGTAAAGGAGAACTGATGAAGGGCTGTAATCATAAGCAGTAGCTTATATTAATCGGTGCTGTTGGACGTGAAGAGTGCTGCCCTGCGGACTGGAGCGCGCTGAGCGGCGTTAGCGCTCGTCATCTCCGCGTTCGCGGCCCGCGCTGTTGACGAGGGGTGGGGTCGCGCTGAGCATTGCGCCCGCTTTTAGGGCCCTGCTGGAGGGGGACCCCTTCTTCGAGGTGCCCGAGGTGGTGGACGACCTGACGAGCACCCGGGTCCTGACCATGGAGCTGGTGTCCGGGGTGCCGCTGGACGGCTGCGTGGAGCTGGACCAGGAGACCCGGAACCAGGTGAGCTCACCGCACCGCCCTCGTTCTGGAGGCCCAGGACTGCGTGCGCACGTTTAAGACCTGGAGGCGCTGGGCTGTGTAGATCTGACACGGCCGCGAAGCATGATTAGTCTGGCTGCACACGCTCATATGCACTCATGCACACACAAGCACACACACCTGTACACATGCACACAAATGCAGACACATACACACACACACACACACAGTGTGTAACGGGAAGGGCAGATCTTGCTCCGGCTGTTTCATGGACGAGTTTTGGTAGCGGCTGCGTCAGCTACGGAACGTGACATCACTGTGCTCTGAAGTGCTCTTCCCTGTGGAACACTGAGATGATGTCATAGATGTGCGTCACCAGCCAGGGTTCCCGCTTAGTATTTGCTCACAGCTACATCACTTGCAGTATGACCCGACCACCAATTCCTGGAGCTCTTAACGCCAAAGTGTGTCTGAAGAATCAGTAATGTGAACGTATCCTGGAATTCCCACTACTTCACAACTCCCCTGGGCGTCTTCATGATTTATACAGGGGTTTAGTGAATCAAGAAACAGAAACAAGCATGACCTGTTTGCACAGCTGAAATTCTCTGTGTGGCTTCTTTTTAAGGTGATAAACCGTAGTAAAACGATAAAGCCCGCACCCATATTAAGACCACACAGCGGTTGAAACCTGATGGATTTATTTGCGTCCCTGAGAGCAGAGCCTCTAACCAATCAGTGTGCCTGAAATATTGCCTGTGTCCCAAATTAAAGGGCAGCGCCTGCTGCTTATAAACACCCTGGTTTCCATTCTACCACGGCAACAGTAACTAGGCAACCCTTTTAAAAGGGAGTACATTTGGGACATGCTCAGAAGTCAGGTCAACATTTTAATTGAGTGTAGCTGATAATTCAGTCCGGCATTTCACACAGAACAGATATACACACTTTAATTTGATCTTTATACCTTATATTTCTTGGTTTGATGCGTTTATGATCCGCCAAACGATCGTTCTGATTCATGTAACTGACCATGTAATTACCGCCTGAATGACTCACCCTGAACCCGACCAAGGCTTCACGTAATCCGCTGTGTGTCGGATACCAGCAGTCCAGCAGATGGCAGTGCCGCCACCTAGACTGCACCGTGAGGTGATCGGTCTGGTTGGCCAGCTGCTGTTTTGCCAGTGAAGGTGTCAGTTGTGAACTGATTGATTCCCCCATTGCAGATCAGCCACAACATTCTCCAGCTGTGTCTGAGAGAGCTGTTCGAGTTCCGCTTCATGCAGACGGACCCCAACTGGGCCAACTTCTTCTACAACGCCGAGCGGAACAAGGTGTGTGTGGGGCTGTGTTGTATCCCTGAATGAGACTGTAAGGCATGTTGATGTGTCCCATTGTTAAATGAAATGTTTAATATAGAATATATTTTTATGCATGGTTGATGCATGGTGTACCGTTGTGTTAATGTGTGTGTGTGTGTGTGTTGCATGTGCTGTCCTTGTATGGACATTGCATTTGTGGCATCTGACAGCTTTTTTATGGAACCTTTCAGAGCTCTTCTTGTGTTTCAGCTGTTGACTGACAGCTTAGGTTATTTTAAGTTGACTTAGTTGTTCATTATACTGAACATCAGATACTGAAAATACGTTTCCCATTTTTTTTGCTTGATTGCATAATTGAGGATTCTTTGGTCAGTCGCCTGCCTACATGGATATTCGCAGTGTGCCTCAGATTAAGTAGTAGCAGAGACGGAACTTTAAGTTCGGAGCTGACTGCTCAGAACTCCAGTATGACTCTCTGTATGTGTGTCTCCAGGTGATTCTCCTGGATTTTGGAGCCTGCCGAGATTACCCAGTGGAGTTCACCGACCACTACGTAGAGGTGCGCATCCCTGTGACCTTTGAATGCTTGGAGTCGCTTTACAGGTTTATCGGAACGTTGCTCGCATTAAGAAGTAATTATGCCTGCCCCCCTCCGAATCTTTGATCGGCCAGTCGGGTGACACGCCCAAGCTGCCGGGACGGAGGGTGCAGCCCGTTGGGTTTGTTGTCTCTGTGTCCCGTGGTGACGCATCGCTCACCCTCCTTGTTTCCAGGTCGTGTACGCTGCCTCTGTAGGAGACCGGGAGACTGTGCTGCAGAAATCCACAGACCTCAAATTCCTCACTGGATTTGAAACCAAAGTGAGATATTCCCCGCCTGCTCTTTCCCTTGTGCATGAAAGTCTCTGATTACCATAACGTTGTTGAGTATGAAGGAATCAGCATTTATGTTAATGGTACTAATCCACTTCTCTCTATCCCTTTCCATGCTACCTTATGCGACTCTTTCTCTGGCCTTTCTTTCCCTCATCTTTTGATCTCTCCATCTTTCCTGTCCCTGCTCTTCTGTCCATCTTCTTCCTCGCCCCCTCGGACCCGTGCTCCCTCCATTCCTCCGCCGCTCCCTCCCCAGGCGTTCCAGGAGGCCCACGTGGAGGCGGTGATGATCCTGGGGGAGGCCTTCGCCTCCCCGGACCCCTTCGACTTCGGGACCCAGAGCACCACCCGGCGGATCCAGGACCTGGTCCCGGTGATGCTGCGGCACCGGCTGACCCCCCCGCCCGAGGAGAGCTACTCCCTGCACCGCAAGATGGCCGGCTCCTTCCTCATCTGCTCCAAGCTGGGCGCCCGCATCGCCTGTCGCGACATGTTCCGGGACATCTACCACGCCTACAACGACAGGCGCCTGCAGAGAGCGGCCTAGATGTGGGGGGGGGGGGGGGGTAGCTGGTTTGGGGAGGGGGTGCGGGGGAGCCTGGATGGGGAAAGGAATATGTTTTTTTAAATTTAATGTCCCAGGCTGCTGTTGTAATTATTGTGCAACATAATGAGGAAGACGGGGTGGGGACAGTGATGAAGAAGCCTTGAAGGTCGGGACGACGTGCTACAGCCAGGACTTTAAAGGGACCGGGGCACCTGGCCCCTCTCATTCGCTACACTCCTGGTTCTCTCTGCCTTTCCCTCTTTCTCTCTCCTGCTCTCATCCTCTTTCTCTGACGGTGCCATTGGAGACCACACTTTGTAGCCTTCTGGCTCAGCGAACTGCCACTGCCATGGAAACAAGACTCGATCAGCCGATATCGCCATAGCGGTGAACATCGTCTGAGATACGGTATTTCACTGACCAGTGCAGAACTGGTGTCCGTCTCAGTCTATGGCACTAAAAAGGTGAAATGGTCACCAAATAAAAGTGTCAAATGCAGAAAAAAGTATATATTGTATTTCTGCACACGTTCTGTATCTTTTTCAGGTGACACGTAATAAGACTTGGCACTTGTGCAATATTTGTATACCTCTATAGCCATAAGAGGTTGGGATCTGTAAAAAGGCAGTACTGTATTATGAGGGTTTATCAGAGTGAAAGAGTGAAAATTAAATTTTCCTTGGTAAAAGGTGTTTACAGGATTGTTTTGATGGACCCATTTTGGCAAGCAGCTTTTTTTTTGCATGATCTTCCCTTTGAGTCTGTGCAATTCTGTGCGTTCCATTTCAGTATCTTGCCAGGCACCATTCTAGTGGATGTGTAAATGGAATGTTCTGTGTGCTTTAGATCCATGCAATGAGATGGGTGCCCATTTGTTAGGGTCCCTCTTGCTGCTAAATAAACTTGACCAGCGGAAGAAAAGGTGTCCATAGTGATGAGATTACGTTACATGTTTGTTTAGCAGGTGCCTGTTTCCAGGGCAACCCACTAGGAGCAACATTTTCAGGACGTATGCAGTAGGAACACTTCACGTAGAATGACTGGCAGGAGTTATGTTAACAACAGCAACCTCATTTGTGACCCCTTACCCTCAGCCCTCGTGTCCTGCACACTAACTATAAATTGAATGGCTATGTAGGTAACTGCGGTTCTACGAATGACAGTCAGCACGCCACGGTATGGGTCAGCCTTGTTGAGAGGGTGAGTTGTCTAGGAGACGGTATGGCAAATTAACTCCCCCCACTACCGGCGGCCATGTTGTCACCTGCTATAAATACGGCTGCCTGTCCGCCCACGCATTCTCTCTTTACAGACTGAAGGCTGGAGAGATCCCCCAACTGACCACGTAAGGCAGCGTGTCATAGCTTCATTCATACCATTTGTTCTGTTTCATCTCTGTCAAAACAGCACAGTATGGGTCAGCAGTATAGCAAATGAGTCAGGAGGGGGATGTAGTGGGGCAGTCAAGCTTACAACAAGCACGGTAGTTGCAAAAAGCATTTTATTACAATACTTCCAAAAATAAAGAGGGGTTTCCAGTGTTCCAATCGCTGTGAAAAGAACATAGAGAGGTTATATATTTCAACAAATAACCTTTGTAGAAGGGGCCCTGGAAGCTCACAAGGTATTCAGTACTGCTGGCACAATGCCAGAAGGTGGCCCCCATCCAGGGGCCAAGTATGCTGACTGTAGATGCCTGGATTTGGGTACCAGAGCAGACCCTGAGCCCGTGACAGCATGTCTGCTCTGACCAAACAGCCTGCACAATGCCAGGGTAGAAGCACCATTCCCTAGGTGTGGGGGCCCCCATGGACAGGTCGGCCGCTACACTGCTGGATCCTGGCAGGTGGACAGCCCTCAGTGACTCTCCTCAGCTGTGTGCCGAAAGAATGAGTGAAAAAGAGAAGATGTCTGCTCACTGAATTTTATAGCTCCCACAGATTTTTTGCTGCAACGTTTTGACCAGCAGGGTCTTCGTCAGGCCAAAGGAGAACCTGCTTTGTCCCTCAGAAGGTTGTGAATGACACCCTGAAGACAGGGGGGTTTGGTTTTGAATTGTAGTCTGTACTCTGACTGTATGGTGCTGAGAAGCCAAGGACACCGGGTTCACTGGTGCCAGCGATGGAGCTTAACGTAACATAACCACCAGGTGATAACACCCTGAAGCAGATCAGGAGACGGCGTGCGTTCGGGACATATGAAGCATGCTCCGCTGCCCCAAGAACACAGGACGCCACAGATGATAACGGTCCATTCAGGTGGTCAACTGGGTATCAATATCCCAACATTGACTTGAACTTAGGTCTCCCACACCATGCAGCAACGCCCTACCCACTCTCTCTGCTCTGCAAAGCCGGCTGTCTCTTCGTTTCCCAGCACAGTCCACCAGCTGAGTCCTGCATTATTTTTATGCACAGCTGAACCAGGCAAACTGCAGGCAGCAGGTGCTCCTGAGTGATGGACGAGAGCAATCTCACTCAGTTAAACTGCCTCCCTGTGCGATGCAAGGCTCGGTTTTAATACGCCCCTGCAGGACTGCTTTTTCGTGACTAGCATTGGTACTGGGGAATGTAGTGTAGCTGTACACTGGGACTTGAAGATTAGCCACCCAGCAGCCCCGAAGAATAGATTATTCTGAACACAATCTTAGCGCATAATAATGGCTCCCAAATGGGAAAGAACCACCAGGAGCTCCTCGGCTCTGCTGCTCGTGGAGAATTACACTGAGCGGTGTTGATTTTGCACTGAACCGTGGGGGTTGGAGGTCGCCCCTGACGTTGTGATCGAGCCCAGTAGTGTTCGGTAATTACCGCTCCTCCTCAACCGTCTGCGACCGCGGCGTAAACCGCACGCGAGCAGAGCCGCACAGGCCCGCGACGTGGGCGGCGAACGGAGCGCATGAATTAATGATGATCACGCCCATTTCCATCTGGCCTTGGCAGCGCTCGTTTATTGTGGAAGATGATCTAAACGCTGCCTGTCTCGCGCCTAACCCCGCCTGTCTGTCAGGGTGATGGGGGGGGGGGAGGGATATTGATCGTCCTTCTGGTCCATCCAGTTTTATCCACTGCCTCTGAGATGATCTGCGTCTGGAGTGATATATAATCCCACCCTCAACAGACCCTCATCCCAACTTCACATACTGCTAAACATAAAAATACTGAAGATGAGGCACTGTGTTAGAGGTTTTGTATTTGCTAGAAAACACTGGGCTTGTAGCATGCCATTTTATCACGCTCTGCCTCCATTTTGTCTTTGCAGGACTGCCTTGCTGTCTTGTGTTCAGCATCTGACTCCTTGCCATGTGATCTGCAGAGGATGAGACCCTGTTAACCGTCATTTGTATCTACATTTACATTTTAGGCATTTAGCTGACGTGTGACTTACAATGAGTGCAAAAGAAGAAAAAGCCCAGGTTTGCAAATCACCAACATCCCAAGTATTGAGTAATAAGAAGTACAATGGTTGGACCATAACACCCCCACGGTAGCGAATGCTTTGTTGCTAAAATTAACATGTGGAAGGGAAGGTAGAGAAAGGTTTTTTTGGGATAGGGGCATTGACGTTGATCCAGGGCGGGGGGTTGGGGGGAGGGGGGGGACACATCCCCAAAACATCAAATGACTCCCCCAAATATTATCTTGTTGTGTGTACATAGTGGGTATTGTTACTATTGTTAGGGTGGATAGAATCTAGATTTGTAAATCACCAATGAACAATCGACAGGAGCTCCCATTGAGAAATACTTGAAGCAGACTATAACCTAAAAGAGCACAGCTTATGATAAATGGTCATCCTGGTCTTTTCATATCACATTAAATGACTTCTAACCTATGCTCAGGCTTACTGCAAACTAGAAAAACAGCAAGCCAAAATTAGCCATGAAGGCTGCATTTCACATTCAGTTAGAAAAACACTCTCTTGGTAATGTGATCACTATGATGTATAAACACTGGTCAGAGCAGGATTGCAGAAGAGATTTAATGTCAGTTTACAAGACCACAATTGCACTTTTGTTCAAGGAATTAGGCACGTTTACTAATAAATGTGCTAGACCAGGGGTGCACAACTCCAGTCCTGGAGGCTTAGTCTGCGTGCTGGTTTTAGTTCCAACCAGCTACCTTTAATTTAGTTTTCTGACAGCTCTATAAACTACACTGGTTCACTCCATACTTGAGCACAGTAAAATCCTTTGGATACACTTGCAGTCTGTAGCTGTTGCTAATGCAAATGTCAGATGTCAGGATATGATTGAGCTCATTAAATAATAAAGAGCAGAAGTTGGTTTTTATTGTGCACCCCCGCGTTAGACAAACTCATAAAATGTCAGCGTCCTGTGATTACTAGGATCCATTTCAGTTGTCTGTTCTTTGTCACTGACTTGTGAACCGTCCTGACTGCAGTTTTTCAGTGATCAGGCTGAAAATAAATAACAATAGGTATACATTCTAATTGTTCATTGATGAGCCCAAATGCATACCACAGAACAATCTGTTGAGAGCATATCCACGTGAGGGGCTAATTTGCTAATAAGCTGTCCAGGTCGCTGACGGTCTCACCAAATGCATCCCATAATCATCATTATTCAAAGTCTTCTTGCAGGCAAGGTAGAAATATTTATAGGCAAACAGGCCTGTTTAGCATTTTTATACTTGACCCTATGAATTGTGGGATATTGCTTGCTTAATTAATGGTGAGTTACACCTGTACAGTAGCCTCTGCCTTGCAAGTGGAGCTACAGGTAGTGAACAAAAAAGTAGAAACACCCATATAAAGTTGTGATGCGTGGCCAGAGTGTCAGTGTCTGAATTTCTGCAGGAGGAGTACATTACTCTTTCAACCATTCTTCTACAGCAAGTCAATCAACTCACGCTCAATCAATGGAGGCAGTCTCAGATGTCTCATATTGATTGGGTTCAGATCTGGCGACTGAGAAGGCCACGATATATGGATAATTTCAGTGCCATGCTCCCCAAGCCGTGGAGCCACTTATGCTCTGCGAATGGGGGTACTGTCAATCTAAAATAAATGCTTTAAGGCGGAGATGATCACTAAGTACCATTAAGAGAACACTGACATTGACCTTGCCTTCTAATGGAGTGGGTGCATGGTAGGAAACTATTATTAATATGCGTCTACATGAGGCCATCTAGTGGCCCAACCCTGAACCTTGTGCCTGACAGCGTGGGTGAAGGTGCTGTGCCCTAGACAAACCTGACCTACTGTCAGTGAGTCAGACGCCTCTCAGTTTTATCTCTTCAAATATACAGAGGTGAACATACACACTGTAAACACTTTTTTTTCAAGAGAGAAGATAAGTAGAAAGCAGAAAGGGTGAAAGAGGAGAATACATAATTATACGGGTAAAAAATGTAACTATTCTAAATATTTCAGGCTTGTATAAGACATACAAACATGAAAGATTTACAATACTCAAATTGTATATGATGCTTTTTGTTTTGTTAAATCAAACGCGAAAATACCCCTAATGTTCTTTATTCCAATAATACTTCCTCATCTGTGTTGTGTGTGTGTGTCTGTCTGTGTGTGTGTGTGTGTGTGTGTCTGTGGTGAGGTGGGGGCCGGTGCACAAACCTGTGCGGCAGGCAGTGAAGCTGATTTTACCATCTATTAACAGTTCTCATTAAATATTTTTTTTTAAAGTCCGACATCGTCCATGCAGTATGTTGCTTCACATTCTACAAACAACGTGCAATTGGGATATAGTAAGGATGGCATATTCGTGTTTTGTCCGCCAAAATCGCCTCGGTCTGGTGTATGACGTTAACCATGGTTCCTCTCAGCAATGATGATGCGATATTTCGTATTACAGGTCATTAACGCACGGTGGCGCTATTGCAAAAATAATAAAACATACTCTTTTGCCGCATGTTTCAATTTCTACCTAGAAGAGAACCTTATATCTGTTTTGCTGAGTGCTGCTATTCGTTGCATTAGCTATTCGCATATCGCCCGTTGCTATCCTTTATCTGTGCTAATATATAAATAAAATGTCAATGGCTTTTAAGAAAGTACGGAGCATGTTCTTGAAGGCGTCCTATAGTCTTAGTGTCGTATAGGTGCATCATATAGCTTTTAATGAGAGTCCAAAAGTAGATTTGACTAACGCGTGGCAATCATAACAATAATTTGCTAAATAATTTGTGCACATATTACATTGCCAATAATGTTTTCCGGTTAAAACACCGAAATGATAGCATTAGGGCCACATCAAACATCCATCTTAGTGAACAATAAATTAAAAACCTATTCTACCCCTCTATTGCGTGTCGTTGCATAAATCTCAAAACGGGGAAATTACTAACGCAATAATTCTCGGAAAGCAAGGTCGGTCGCCGAGGCCGCACATAAAACGTTTCATTTGCCGTGATAAGTTCATTGCGGCAATTTAGCAGTCAGAAAGGGTTAAGCGGCACGCTGCCTCGCTTCTTATTAAACATCAATAGGGAAAATGTATTTGCATGTTCTGGCCGGCTGTGCCAATGGGCGCGCACAGAAGGCAGGGCCAGCGGGTGGAGCCGCGAGAGGAGCCCAATCTGTGCGCCAGCAACTGCTCAGTCAACAACAAAAGCAGTAAAGACTGCAACAAAGTGGTCGATTTCTTTTCCTCTTCTTCGTCCTGATTTTTTATTTTATTTTAACTGGCCGTTTCTGGAGAAGAAACAAGTGCACTGGGCGTAATTCTTCCGGTCGTTTCTGCCCTTTTTAATTTAATAAAAAAAATTGTGCAATTACATTTTCTTCACAACATTTGGTTTGGATTACACAAAAGGCGCTACGGACACTAGCTAGCATACTATCCTATACGGTGAGTTCCATTTATACACATTTTTGCTATAATTTTTTCCGGTGCTTTGCTTTTTGATAGAATAATTGCGATTTAGAGGGTTTAAGCAGTGATCGTGATTGTTATTGGTCAAGGAAAATGCGAATGCATGAGAGTATGTCTTTTAGTCGAATATCAATGTGGTTTTAAGGAATGGTTGTGCGTGAGTTAAATGAGAATAATTTTGCCACGAGAATGCTGTTACTCATGCAAAGCATAGTTTTAATTTTTTAACGAAAGGATACAAAATTTTCTCTGGAAAAGAGGGAACGGGAGACATTGAGAGGTACAAAATGTGTACGTGCCCTCCAGTTAGCCTGTCAGCATTGCTTTTAGCCTTGTTGCTTTGAAATATCCGGGGAAAAAATGAAATATCTTTTGAGTTTTATGAAATATAGTCGAGGACTTGACTATGATAAAAATTAGTAACGGACTTTTTGCTTTTGTTGGTGCCTAGGATTTATTACCAGATGAACATTTCGATAAACCCACTATTTTCTAAGATTACTTTTGCAGAGGCAAAGTTGCTTATTTATGCACGAGACGTAAATTTCAAAAACGCGCCCTGTGTTACAATACGCTGTGTGCAGTGAATCTCGGCCTCGCATTTAGACTACCTACTGGTGCAGTTCAGTGTGGAGCAGACGTCTTTTTGAAGTTCCCCTTTGATGAGTGGTAAGTTCACTTACATTGCCGGTTTAAAAAGTGTGGGGATCATTTCGGTTCTAGCTGTATGTAAACTAAAACATGGTTGTGCGGATTACGAAGGCCTATTTCTCCATCCAGGGGATGTAGTTGCACTTGAGGAGTAGAGAGAATTTTTGCTTGCTTATACCTCAGGGTGTTGCTCATTTATTCAAGACAACATGATTCGCACATTTTTCCAAGGTATTGGTCACTGTTGTGCCATTACATTGTTTGGTAGAAAAAGAAGTCCCTGCAATTTCATTGTATAGCATATAGATTGAATCGGTCATCTTGGAAACCATGGATACGGTACAGACAGTTGGAAATACTGTATATAGGTCACTGCTGTTGAGAATAATTTTAGATGACATTAGAAATACGTTGTTGAAATGTTATGATAAGGATACAGAATCAGCTTGCTTTGTCTGAGAATATAATTTTATGTTGTCCATTCATTTAATATATTTTTGTGTAGTGTGAGACATCTTTGATTTATAAGTAACCTTCTTACCCAGCCACCCACACACACACACACTCCACTCAAAGCTATCGCATGGCTTCATTGGAACCTCATGTGGCCAGAAATCCCCAAAGTGGTTTCCCAAGGTTTTTCCAGAACGAGCCGAAGGAATTCTCAGAAAAGAAGCATGGATTGAGCAGTCCTCCTCTATCTGTGCTCCTCTCTCAGATGCATGCACACGCTTACTGTGCTACGGTGAATCCAGGAACAAGAACACAGGCACTGGCTCTGCTCTTCTGTGCTGTGATTTCGGCTGAAGCATCATGTGTTGAGTGGCATGTGTTGAGTGGACTAGAGACCTCTCGCCCGCCTGGCATCGTTTGCGTGCGCCGTAGCGGTGTTAAGCAGCTTGCGTTGCGTTTTTTACATTTTCATTGCGAGTCCAGTCTATTAAGGGGTATTTCGGCGCTCAACAGTTTCCTTCCTGGGGAAAGGTGGAGGAAACGACTGAGCTGAGAGGGAAATGTGGGAACGGGAGCTGGAACTTCTGAACCCGGCCCGTTAGGGAATGCCAGACAGGCTGGAAATATTGCCGAGAGTCGGGAGGGTAATGGCCAGCATTTGTCTGCGCTGTCTTTTTTTTTTCCCCCTCCAGCAATTAATGCAGGGACCTACCTGGGCTCGGGCTCAGAAATCTCCCCTCTGGGCTTTGGGTGGGCGCTGCTGAAAGCTTTACGGCCGGCCGGCCTGATTCTGACTCCCGGTCACTCGTCACGGTGAGATACGGAGGCGGCGTACCGTGATGATTAGGGAACTGGGCCGGTAACTCAGTGGTCGCGGGTTTGAGTCCCACGTGGGGCACAGCTCTATTGCGCATCCACATGGGACTGCTAAATGTCAAAGCGCGATTGCGCGCTTGGGCAGATTTCGAGATCTCGCATTGGGGATTTGGATGTGTCCCAGGAAAAGTGGACCGGTTTTGCTCAGGAAAGCTTCCACAATTTGTCCTTTACGATCGGGAGGGGGGAATGATTTTCAGGCAGTTCAGGAGAGCTGATGTGGAAAGCAGTTTCCCTCTCCGTGTTAACGCGCGCGTTTTTGCCGCGGTCGTTTCCGTGCCGCCAGACGAGCGGTGCTCAGGCGCAGAGCGGCAGCATGGCGACGGCGGCGGCGACGGAACCCTGCAGCCGCTAATAGGATGTGAAACGAGCGTGAAATTAAATGAGCGCGAGGAGGAGAGGTTCTGGGATCCGGACCCGGGGTAATTTAACGGAGCCGGGAGGACGGGGCCGGACGGAGCCGGACTCTGCCGGCCCTCACGCTCCCCCGGGATGCGTTCAGAACCTCCCGGCCGCCCCCCCCCCCCCCCGTCCCCGGGTCCCTGGTGCCGCCGTGTGAGGACTCGCCCCTGGGGAACGTTTTCAGCGTCGCGCGGTAGCGGAAGCATTTTAGCGCCGGTCTCCCCACCTGTTCACGGCTGAGAGGGAGGGGCGCGTGACGCGCACAGCAGGTGTTTTTGTGGGGGGTGGGGGGGGGGGTGGGTATTGATTTATCTCTGTGGGGGGTAGGGAGGGGGCTGGCCAAGTGGAGGCAGGTCCCAGGATGGGTCGTTATTTGGCTTTTTTTTTTTTTTTTGGTGTCGCAGTTTTCCGCACCTGGATGACAAAGCCTTTATTTTGTGTGCGTGGCAATGTCATATGGCAGTGGTTTTGAGTGTGTGTGTGGGTGCATGTGTGTGTGTGTGTGTGTGTTTTTCGTGTGTGCGTTTGTGTGCATGCCTATGTGCGTGTGTGGATGCCTCTGTGTGTATGTGTGTGTCTGGCAATGTCAGTGTAGCAGTACTGTGTGTATGTGTGTGTGTGTGTGTGTATGTGTTTACATGTAGATTTTCCGAGGGCCAGACATTCCTGAGCACAAAGCCGTGCATTGAGGGTGGTCTGGGAGACCCCTCTCCCTGCAGTCCCCCTCATTCCTGTCACATGAGCTGTATTTACACCCCTGGGACGGGACGCGGGGTGGTGCGGCTCCCAGTGACTACGCTCCCGGGCTGCCCCGACTCACACCTGACCCCCTGCCCCCCCCCCCACCCCCGAACAGCACCCTGTGACGTCCTAGGACATCCATTGCAGGAGCGAGCCTGTTCTCAAAGCAGAGCTTCTCTGTAGCTCTCTCTTAATGGGGACAGAAAAGCTCTGCCAGGGACTTCGCGAATGGTGGAAACGTTTTTCTGCTTTTCTGAGCTTCGGGAGGGAGCGGCGATGTGGACGCCGGTGCTCTGCTGCTTTTGGGCCGCTGAGGTCAAACCGTCCGTGTGTGGGACGGCTGAAGAAGGCTCCAGCGTCCGAGCCGCTCGCTGTTCTCTGACTTCCTTTGTCTCACGCGGGTGTCCCCCTGACGTCAGGTCTGGAGCCGCTGCCCCTTTGTGTTGCCGACGCCCAGCAGGCGCGCTCGCCGGGGGACGGGAGCAGCTGTTTCTACAATGGGAGGGGTCAAAGGTCGCCCAATCAGCTGCGGGCCGGGCCGGGCGTCTTTGTGAGCGCCGGGGCGTGACCGTCAAAACACACGGACCGGACGCGCTTCCCACCCGCGCTGAAGAATGCTGTTTGGAAAAGCTCTTCCGCCAGGCCCCGGCCTGCCGCTTCCGAACAAGGGGCGGGGCCAGAGGGGACAGGGCGGGGCGGGGGAGGTGATTGATACAGAGGTTCCCATACACCAGCGCCTTCTTCTTCTTCTTACTCGACCGTGTGATTGTAGACGGTGTACGGGAGGAAACGTCGGGGCGTAGCGGCAGAGCGTTTCTCTTCCGTGCTTTACGCTCGCCTGGTGAGCGCTGCTCGCCTCGTCCGCCGCAGCGGAGCTCCTGCGCCCCCCCCCCCCCGCGCGGCGGCGGGTGACGGCCGCCCGCAGACGAAGCGCTCCCGCGTTCCGTTTAATCCCGCTCTGCGCCGGCTGTCTCCACGTCCACCAGGAGGGACTCCGTTTGCGTCTGCCAGATTAATCACAGAGAGAAGAGAGCGCGCGATGGATGGGCTCTAGCCAGAAGGAAAATAAAAGCCATTTGTCCCAGTTTTTACATTTTCCCCCCCCCCCCCACCATTCTGGCTGAAAATCCTCGGGTTGCCTTGAATTGATTAAATCAAAATCCTCTTTTCTTTTCCGCTGCAGGGCCGAACGGTTCTGAGCACGGAGAGGAACGGTTCCAGTGGTGTTTACACCTGGAAACGGTTTGGCGCGGAACGCTTACAAACCGTGCCCAGTGCCGCAGAACCATTTGGGTGGGCGGGCTTAATGACGTAGGTATTCACTGATTGGTTTCACATTACGTCAGTTTTGTGACTCCGCATCTGGTCTCTTCACGTCTTCTTTCAAACTGTTTCATGGTCAGTGGAGGATACGCTAAAAAGAAAAACCAAAAAGTGACCAAAATACACGGAATCCTTGTCCATATCGTCAGCCAACGAAACGGAACATAACAAAAACAAAACAGAATGGGGAGCGACGACAACAACTGGCGCATAGTTATTACACACACAACGGGACACCATCGCTGATCCACCACGTCACTTGCTGTCCTCACTGGTTTTTCTTAGATACTTCCTGGTCCTGGTTTTAGCAGCCCGACAGATGGAAACAGAAACGGTAGCCGTTCCCACGAGTCCTGAGCAGCGTGGAGCGGCCCTGGTAACCGTTCGGCCCCGCGGTGGAAACGAGGCTATAGTGTTGGGCTTTCAGCTAGAGGATATGTCAGTGTGCCTGTATTTCCTGTTCAGTACATAGGGTTCACAGAGTCAGCATAGCCATTTAGCTTCATGTCAAAAGCACAGGTATTCCTACATGGCACATCTTTTTCATAAAGTGGCTGTGCCACACATTTAATTCAGGTGGCAGTTTTGAGTGGCCAGTGAGCTTATGGGTAATATTTGTAAGATTATGGGTTTATGGCATGTTTATGCTGTAGGGCATCTTAATGTGACCTTGCATTTAGCAGTGCATTATGGTGTGTATGTGTGTTTTCCTTGTGGGTGTGAGACCTGTAGATTGTGGGTGTGCAGTCGTTTATTTGACTTCCTCTGACAGGATGAAAGGATGTAAGGAAGGGGATCGCCCCCTGCGCCCCTCCCTCCCCCAATCAGATTGGCCGGGACACGGGGGGGGGATCAGAGCTGTCCTTTCGCATTGGCTACGGCTGCACCTGAGGGGCTGTGAGAGAGAGCCTGCTGGCGCCAGCTTAGAGAGAGAGAGACAGAGAGGGGGAGAGAGAGAGAGAGGCAGAGAGGCAGAGAGAGAGACAGAGAAGGAGAGAGGGAGAGAGAGAGACAGACAGACAGACACAGACAGAGAGAGAGAGAGAGAGACAGCGAGAGGCAGAGAGAGAGAGAGAGTTAGAGAGAGAGGGAGAGCGAGAGAGGCAGAGAGAGAGAGAGACTGAGAGAGGGAGAGGCAGAGAGAGGGAGAGAGAGAGAGAGAGAGGTGTGTGCTAAAGAGAAAAGGGGAGAAAGGAAGAAAATGGAAAAATCAAGAGGAGGCATGGAGAGAGAGAGTGTGAGTGTGTTAGAGTGCTCTGCACACGTCCGTCTGCACCTGCCTGTTACTCAGACTGGAGCTGCCTCTCTGTCGGTGAATGGCCTGATTTGGGTTGGGTTGGGTCGGGTTGGGTCACCACAGCCGAGGCCACCTGGGGTCATGCAGCTTATTCACCACAGTGCTTAATGTCGCGCCATCTGACCTGTTCTGTCCCTGCATTTTGCGCGAAGGAACACCTGAAATAACAACTAAATGCATTTTAATGTGTGTAGGCGTAATACAACACAATGGCACGGGACTGAAAATTGATCCCGCAGAACTACAGTTTCAGCAGACGTGCGCCACCGTACGTAACCGTATAAAACCTCTTCCTCCTGAGTTTGCCCGCGTGATAATTGCATTATTGTGGCGGGACGCCATTAACGGATTGTGATTCTGTTTGTTTTGAAATCTGACGAGATTTTGGCCCTCATACACATGAAGTGTGTCTGCCAGACAGTAGAGGGGCTAATTAAGGGCCAGGAGAGAAAGGCCTTTTCACTGATGTGTGCGTGTGTGTGTGTGTGTGTGTGTGCGTGCACATGCTTGCGTGAGAGAGGGAGAGAGAGCTTCTGCTGTTTCATTTGGAGCACTGTAATTAAAACTGGAGATAGGCTCTTGTTCTCCACTGGGCGCTTCTTTTAATCACGTTTGAAGCTTTGCGCTCAAGATCGCCTCCACCCCCCCCCTTCTTTTTTTTGCTACTGTGACAGAGGAAGAATGGGAACTGTGGAGCTGAACTCAAAGGAAAGGGAAGGAAAGCAGTCGCCTGCTCAGTCCACACAGAGGAAGTCTCTGCCAGCTTCAGGGCTTGTGTAACCTTCAACCCTTTGAAGAGTAGGCTTTTTGAATTTTTTTTTCCATTTTTCCCCCCAAATTCTAAGTCAGTGTTCCAGAACTCCAGAAAATTGCTTTCGTTTACCAGTAGTGATTAGAATGATCAGCATTAGAGTGTTCAGTTAAGAACATTGTAATCACTATTTGTTATCTTGCACTTTAAAGGGTTAAATGGCTGTGTTGGCCATTCTCATTCTGACAAAGGCCCAAGGTCACCTCAGAGATCTCCATGGCGTGAGTGGTGCCTGTTCTCAGCAAGCTGTTCTGAATCACCTGCACTGCACGACTGCTCCAGTGGGGGGCAGTAGGCCCAGTTTGGGACCAGAGCTTCCAGCTAATGTAGGGTTGAGGTTCAGCCCCTAAGTGGGGTTCTGCCTTTGCCCCCTGGAGCGAAGCACTTAACCTGATGTGCCTTTGTAAATATCCAGCTGCAGAAAATGATTAAATGCAAATGGCTCTGTACGTCACCGTGGAAGAAAACAAATAACATGAGGTAATAAAGACCTGGAAGGGGGCCCACAGGACCAGGTTAGCCCCCTCTCCCCCCCTTCTCTATGTTGTACTGGAGTTGCAGTGTTTGTGCTGGAGTCACAGAGTTTGCGCTGGAGTCACAGAGTTTGCGCTGGAGTCACAGAGTTTGCGCTGGAGTCACAGAGTTTGCGCTGGAGTCACAGAGTTTGCGCTGGAGTCACAGGGTTTGTGCTGGAGTCACAGAATTTGTGCTGGAGTCACAGAGTTGGTGCTGGAGTCACAGTGTTTGTGCTGGAGTCAGAGTTTGCGCTGGAGTCGCAGAGTTTGCGCTGGAGTCGCAGAGTTTGCGCTGGAGTCACAGAGTTTGCGCTGGAGTCACAGAGTTTGCGCTGGAGTCACAGAGTTTGCGCTGGAGTCACAGAGTTTGCGCTGGAGTCACAGAGTTTGCGCTGGAGTCACAGAGTTTGCGCTGGAGTCACAGTGTTGGTGCTGGAGTCGCAGAGTTTGTGGTGGAGTCACAGAGTTGGTGCTGGAGTCACAGAGTTTGCGCTGGAGTCACAGAGTTTGTGCTGGAGTCACAGAGTTAGCGCTGGAGTCACAGAGTTGGTGACTTGTCCAGCGAGACGCGTAACGCTGCTAGCGGTGACTCCTCTCTGAATGAGGGGATTGACGCTGAGACTGCGTCCGGCTGGCGAGCGCGTCGCTAGCTGCATTTCGCGCGTCGCGGTTCTGGCTGTGACATCCCTGCAGGGCTGGCGGCTCGCGGCACAGCGCCCGGCCCCTTCATGGCCTTCGTGAGCCGTTGCCATGGTTGGTAATGGGCCTAATTTGGCGCACCTGGTTTGGCACAAGGGGGAATAGGCTTTATCAGCTACTCAGCACTCAGTCTCCTCCCCCCTCCCCCCCTTCTCTGCCCCTCCCCCCCCCCCCCGGCCTGCCTCCAGCTGTGGTCCAGATGTGACGGGACAGCCCAGCTGTGACCAAGGGCCCCCCAGGGAGGCGGGTAGTGGGGGAGGGCAAGGGCGTCGGATTTCACCGGCAGGCGATACCCCTCCCTGCCCGCCCGCCCCTGAGACTGGGGCAGTCTCTGTTTGTGCTCTGCTCCTGGGCTGGAGAATTTAGCGCTTTCTTTCAGATCTGAGTGTGCCGCACGTGTCGTGTGTCGGACCATCAGGGACCCTGTTGATGACTGAGAGGGGGAGGGAGAACAGAAAACCCCCGTGAAGGCCAACTGACACGCCAGCCTGTCCGAACAGTCGGACCGATATTGAGCATCGCACACAATCTGTGGATACGGATTATAAATCATTTTATTTATTTTTTTCCTCAAGCGCACATCTTAGGGTTGAAATGGTTCTCCCTTGCGAGCTCTCGGATCATGTGACTGCACAATCGTCTCAGGCATCTGATTTTTGGCAACTTCATAGCTCTCATTCGCTAGTTAGGCATTCACGATATTTTGAGGTGTTGGCTGATAGATTTGTTGCATGATGGATAGCGACTAATATGAGGTGTCAGAGGAGCAATGCTGGGCTTGCAGAGATGATTGTCATGTTTAAGCAGGAGTAGGAATTCTCTGCTCTACTGTAGCCCTTTAAATGTTTTTTTTATGACTTTAGACTAAGCCAGTATCGAGCTGTCGGTAACGCGGCCCTCCACCATTTTGAAATTTTAATGAACACCCTCCGGTTCATAATCCTTTCAGAGTGTCCCCTAACTTTGTTAACATTGACTGTGTTCTACCGGTTTGTGGAAAAATATTAAATGTAAATCAAGTTCAGATGAATCAGTTTTGATGTTAGCAGTAATCATAGCAGCAGTCTTCCCGTGTGTGTCACAATGCATTGGCCACTTAATACGAAACACTGGTGTATTGGAACTACTCCTAACTTTTCTATTAGCCAGTAAACAATGTATTGAACCTTTTCTTCTATGCCTTGTTTTTCTATCTATTAGGTGCCCTAAGTATTAGGCTAAATATTAAACAGAAAATCTGCAATGGTCACTGTCAGCCAGGAAAGTCATACACCATTTTATTCAGGACCAGTTTGGCCAATAGAGGAAATACTTAGTGAGAATTTCTCAGATGCAGGTTACACCTGGTACTGTCTGACTTTTTTCACTAAGGGAGATTAAAAAACTGTAAAAGATAGCAGCTGAACTGCCTTCCTGCCAGCTGAAACATCGGCATTGACATCGGCCTTGAGAAATCCATATCAGTCTTCCCCTAGTGCTCGGAGCAGTGTTGAAGTCGTGTGTGGGGACTGTTCCCTTAATTTCACAAAGGGTGAATCGACTCCCTTATGGATCACTGCCCTTGTACCATTGCGCAAGAATACTTGAACTGATTTTCTCCTGCTATAAAAACAGGACTTGGGCTGTGTAATATGTTAGCATGGAGAGCCTTTCCTGCACAATTGGGTCTGTCTCACACACTAAGTCAAGTACTGAAAGTGCATAAATGGGGAAGACTGCTCAGCCATGCTGAGAATAATTCCTGGTTTGGGCCCAGTTTCATATACGCAGTGAAAGTGAACCGTAGCTCAGAGACACAGGCTGTCGTACTACTGTGTGGTCGTACCATAAAGAAAATTTAGCAGTATACTCGACAGCGTTAAGCCTGAAATTCTATTTACAGTTCCTGCTTCGCAGTTTGATTAGAGAGATTGACTCAACAAACTTTGAGCAGTGTTGCTTTCTTCACTACTGAGACAGTTTAAAGTATTCAAATTCTTACAGGAAGTGTGTAAACGTACGGAGTGAGTGGTGGCCATAGCAACCGACTTCTATTGAAATCCATTACCGGAATTACGGTCCCTGCAGAAACAAACGCTTGGCAGTTGAATAATGGCGGAGCTCTGTGCTCACACATGGCCGCTTGGCCTCAGCTGTGAGTCTCTGCGGCGTCTCGGTCCAGTGAAGCTTGTGCGGGTTTTTTCGGGAAGTCTTATTACATTTTCGCAGCGGACCAGCTGGCCGCTCCGCGAATGGCCGACTCCGAAAATGAGAGGCTGTTCTGGTCCGGCCGCCTGAACGTGCGGCGCTGGCGCCGCGGGCGGCGGCTCCGCTGCTCACCGCCGCCGGTCTGGCGGGGGCGGGCGGGTCCGGACCGAGGCGGCGCACCTCTCCCGGGTCCCCTCGCCGGGCGACGGGTTCTCCCACCGCTTCTACCGACCAGAGCCGACCCTGAGCCGACCGGAGGAGGACGGGTCCCCCCCCTTGAGCCTGGTTCCTTCTGAGGTTTCGTCCTATCTGCCACAGGGAGTTTTTACCTTGCCACTGTTGCTTTAGGCTTGCTCCTGTGGGGGTCAAGGCCAGGGTTTTCTGTGAAGTGCATTGTGACAGTTGTTTGTGAAATGCACTATATAAATAAATTTTGGTTTGGTTTGATTTGATTTGGTTCTGCCCAGCCAGTCACGGTGACGCCAGGCCGGATGCACAGCCGGACGGGGGGGGGGGGGGCCCATCGGTCTGTTATTCTCAGGTGGAGCCTCGCCGCTTACGCATCAGCTCTTTAAAAAAAAAAAAAAAAAAAAAAGTTTCTTGCCGTGTAAGTGACGCACGGCGAAGGGCCCTATACCTCACCCTCTCCCTGGGCATCGCTCAGCCAGCAAGCTGAAACTGAAGCCCAGGCTAATGTGCTGAAGTGACAACGCGTGCGCAGTTTGATTTGTGTGCAATAAACCGCTCAAAACGGATACTGAAACATAACCAATCGGATCGAGATAAAGAGATGACTTCCACAGCTGTGGAGATTTTATGAGCCGGAGAGAGCACAAGCAAGAGAAGGTTAAAGGGAAGAGAGAGAGAGTGCACGTTTGAGAGCGAGGAAGAGCACGTTTGAGAGCGATAGAGAGAGAGAGAGAGCAAGCGCAGGATAGAGGGGAAGAGAAGGGGAAAGGGAGGAGAGAGAGAGGCAGAAACACGACTGACTGAATTTCATGTTTCAGACTTGGGGAAGCAGAAAAAGGAAAAGAGAACGAGGGAGAGGAGAGAAAGAAAGGGGGCAAGAGGCATCAGAAATCCTTTTTATATAACAGAATCTGTCTGTCGCTCTCCGTGTGCACCTCGGTGAAATCAATATGTCTGGCTGGCTCCCGCTCCACACCGGCATTTATCATTCTGTTTGTCTTGGTGTGTTTGGAGTCTGACCCGCCCTTCCACTGCTCTCTCTCTCTCTCTCTCTCTCTCTCTCTCTCTCTCTCTCTCTCTCTCTCTCTCTCTCTCTCTCTCTCTCTCTCTCTCTCTCTCTCTCTCTCTCTCTCTCTCTCTCTCTCTCTCTCTCTCTCTCTCTCTCTCTCCACTGCTCTCTCTCTCTCTCTCTCCACTGCTCTCTCTCTCTCTCTCTCTCTCTCTCTCTCCACTGCTCTCTCTCTCTCACTCTCCCCTCCGCGCCTCTGGCCTTGAAGCCAGCTGGAAAGTGAGTCTTTAAACAGCGGGAGGAGACCACAGGCCCTGATTGGGCAACGAGCAGGTAATGAGAGGTTCGGCATTAAATTAGTCATATTGCTCTGCTTGCTGTTGATTCCTGCTCCGGCCCCCCTCCCTCCTCCCCTTCTCTGACTCTTTATTCCGGCTCTTTCTGTCCCCTGCTGGGGCTTCCGGTACAGAAGGGGGGGGGGGGGGGGGGGGGGGGGGGGGGGGTACAGAAAGGACCGGGGGCTTGGGACATTACATTACGATTACATTTATTTGGCAGGTGCATTTATCCGAACTAATGTACTATAAGTGCATACTGAAGGTAAGTGGAACAACTACAAAACACAGGTCCGAGAGGGTACAATACTCATTACAAGGAGTCAAACTTGGAGGCAAGACAGCGAGCTACACCATCAAGATAACAAAGTGCAATATAAGTGCTGGAAGGAGGTACATGTGTAATATGGAAGTGCTACAGCAACAAAGTAGGAGGATACAAGTGATAAGAGCGATCCTATATTGGGAGTGCCCCGCAGAGTAGTGATAGTGATTTTTTTTTAAAAGAAGGGGGAGGGGCGGGTTCAGAAAGGGGAGAGTGGGTGGAGTCTTGCTGAAACCAGCTCAAGCGCCATGAAACGTCATGGAGGACAAACCTGGTTGGGATGGCCCATCTGTCCATCAGTCTGTCACATTCTCAGGACGCCCCCTTTTCATAGTAATAATAATAATAATACATTTATTTTATATAGCGCTTTTCAAGAACTCAAAGACGCTTTACAATAAGTGGTACATACATGCATACATACATACAATGATACATACAATTCAGAGAGGAAAAAAAAAAGGGGGAAGACCAACATCAAGGGAATAGAGGTGAGTTTAAGGCGTGATTTGAAGGAGGTGAGTGAGTCTGAGGTACGGATGTCAGGGGGAAGGGCATTCCAGAGTTTGGGGGCGGACTTATTATAGTACTTACAGTCTTGCCTTCTTTAGGATTGCATAGGACTGCCCTGCGTATAAACCTGGGATTTGGGGAAAATGAGTTGGTGGGGAAAAGAAAATAATGGATCACTGTTACGGATCCGTCACGCGTGTAGTTTTATTACGTAACAGTGTGCTCATTGTGTTTTGGATAGCTCAGTACGCCCAGGACAAAGTGGGGACGTAGCATGGCTGTGACCACCACACTCAGCACTCTGCACTTGGTACAGAAGGGCAGGTGCAGCAAGTAGAACAGCAGTCCACATCCCTGTCTCTGCTGGTGTCAAGGGAGGCGATTGCCCCTCGCTTCTGACATCACCGTATTTAGTATTATAAATATCGTTGAACTGAACTGGGTGAATTTTCCATTTAAGTAGCCTATCTGGAATAGTGACATCAGTAATCTGTGTTAATAAGAAACATATTCTTATTCTCTCTGTGTGGACTGTGGATGTGAAAATTTTTAATGTAATTTAATTCTTGAAACAACATTATGCTTAGAAATTATGCTTACATTTATTAATTAATTGAACTATCCATATGGTGCGCGATAGGATTGCTAGATACAGTACGTCATTTCCCGGTACATTATAATATTCTATTGCTTGTAGTTGCCGCAAGAGCAAGTGAAACCTAATTCAGAGATGGTTTGTTGCTGCTTTTACATGCTGATTTTTTTCTTTCTCTTTGGCTAATAAACATTCAGCTATCGCCGTCCCCCACAGACACAAACAGCGTAGCCTCGCTCCGATTTCTAAAGCAAACATTATTTAAAATGCTAATGCGAACAGTGTCCCACTGCATTGCCCTACGGCATAAATATTGCGCTTAAAATAGTAACTAAGTAAACACTCGCACGTCATTGAAATTACGAGTTTAAAAAAACATTTATAATGGAGTAAATCCTGGATGGTATTATAATGTGAAGAAACTGGATAGCTCAGTGACTGTGACCCTTTAACTGTATAAAGGGGATTTAGCCTAATTGTGCGGTGCAGTAACATTTGCTGTCTGCTTCTTAAGGATGTTTTAACATAACCAATGTTTTGCCTTTTGGCCTTTGACGCTAAAACTACTCTAAAGTAGAGTAACAACATTTTGGGAGTATTTACGAGGACGGCTTACTGCTAAATTTTGCAGTTGTTCATCTAGGGAAAATCTTTATAAAATCATAAAATGTTTTCTGAGTTCTTGTTTTAAACATTGTACGGTAAAGGGTTAAAACTCCTGGCATGCGGATCACTCTGTCACTGTATGTGTACCGCTGCATATGCTGATTGAATCTGTTCTGGTTTAGATTTCAGATTTATATTGTCTCCTGTTCATTTCTCTTCAGCTACAAGTGCAGTGTACATTTTAATTCTCTCTGATGTCTGCTAGGCCTCTTTTTTCTGTAGCGCTGACGTTTAGCGGTGTCCTGACGCGGCTGTGAGACGCGCGTATCGATCTCACGCTGTAACGAGCTGAATTCGGCGCGTCGGCGTTTCCTGGCGGGCGAAAACGCTTGGCGGGCGAGCGGCGGCGTTCGAGCGTCTGAAGCGCTCCGCCCTTCCCGACCCGGCTCCACATTTTTCCGCTGCTTTTATTTACTCTGGTGCTCTGCAGGCTCGCCTCCGCGCGGTTTCGGCATTCCTGCGGCCCCCGGGGGGGGAGGCCCGGAGGAAAACCCCGCGCCCAGCGGCGGCGCTTTGAAGGCTGCCGGCCGGGCGGCTCCGCCGGCAGGGGTTCCAGCGGCGTCCTGGGAAGACCGCTCGGCTCGGCGTTCCTCCTCCCGGCGGCCGCTGTTTCCGCGATCCCTGCCTTTTCCCGCCTCTCCCGCGTCTCCGCGCAGAAGGAGCCGCTGGAAGGCCGAGCGGCCCGGTCTGACCGGGGTTCGGCTGTCCGGTTCGCCCTCGTCATCCCCGTTACCCCACGGGTCCTCCCCTCTGTCAGGAGAGCTGGGCGGGAGGGTTGGGTTGTGTGACGTGCCCCCTCCCCTCTCCTGAACCCCCCCCGCTGGCTGCTGTTTACCCACTCAGACTCGATGCGCCTCACCCTCACACTTCTAACGGGCCCCCAGGTGGTCTCCGGTGTCTGCTGGGAACGCCGCTCCTCCTCCATTCCAGCGACGGGGGGGGGGGGGGGGGGCTCTGCATTTTAACAACACAGGTGCGGGCCACGGAGTGAATACCGCGCATAAACATTTTCATCCGCGGTCATTTCGGGAGTTTCGGGCTCGCGGTGGGATGGAAATGGATATTCCCGGGAATGAGGGATTCCTCCTCTTTTCCCACAGAAGGAGCGGGTTGGAAGTGGAGGGATCAAAGGAGGGGTGGTTGCTGGCTACGGGGCGTTTTTATTTTTCGTTTTTAATTAGCGCCTCGTGTGGGTTCCCCTGAGAACGCCTGCGGGCCCAACCGCACGGTTTTAAAAGTCGCTTAAGTGCTCTGCTTAAAAAGCGAAGGACGCAGTGCAAGTTTAGCACAACTGAGCACCTCATTTACATTTTTAAGATTCAGTCGCTCTGTTAGAATCGGGGGGGGGGGGGGGTCCTGCTCGTAAAGTAACAACTAAGTAAACTTGTTCTTGGGAGACTACCTGAAGGTGCTTTTTTTTAGATGGGAGAATGCAGACCCTGGGCTAAGTTAGATCCTCTCTTTAAACTCTCTTTCAGCTCTCCCCAAAGGCGCTGTTCCTGACCCTTCCGTTGCTTGTGGGAAAAGCCATATTTTTTGCTAATTTGATTTCCCACACAAGCTGTGAACAGGCTTCTTTGATCTGGGTACACCGCTGCAGGCCTGCGACGCATTAGCCCTCCGCTGCGTCTCTGCCCCCCCCTCCCCCCCCCCCCCCCCCCACACACACCCCACCCCAGCGTAAAAGGCCTGTGCTCACGTCCTCTCTGAGCCCCGCTGTGTTCTCTCAGGCCGTCTGTCTGGGCCTAGCGGTCGCCCCGGAGAGGTGGGTCCGCACGCCGTTTGATGGAATCCAGCGTCGACGCAGGAGCGCTTGCGTGTGCGAAGTGAGGCCCTCTGCGCGAGCCAACGATTTGGGGCGCTTGCGGTTTCCAAAAAAAACAGTGCTCATCCAAAAAGATGAGCCACAGCTTTTTGGCTCAAAATTCAAAAAGCTTTTTTGGCTCATCAGTGACTTTTTGGAATTGGCATTGGAAAGCGCTTCATATAGTTGTAACTGTGTGCATGTGTGTGTGTGTGTGTGTGTGTGTGTGTGTGTGTGCGCGCGCATGCATGTGTGTTTGGGTGTGTACGTGTGTGTGTATGTGTTGGGGAGGGTGGGTATATAAGTGTGGGAGGTCAGTAACATGATCAGTGTGAGTGTGTATGTAGGTAATTTCCTGATATGGTGGTTTTGAGGAGCAGATACGGAAACTTCCAGCACAGTAATTCCTGAAACACTCGCTGTGTGCGGCAGCCCCTGGGAAGGGTGCACCGCACTGTGGGTGAGGATGACTGCGTTCCCGGGTGGGCCGTTACCGCTGCCCTGGACCACGGTGTGTACCCTTAGCGGTTTCAGGTGCTAACGCGTGAGTAAGTGTGGAACTTTGAGAGCATGAAGTCTGTCGTCATAGCAGAGCTGCTACACTGAAAGCGAGTCTCTCTTCTGATGACATGTCCCATGTGCTGATTGGTTTGGGCAGAAAGAAAGGATGGTGAAAAAAAACAAGACAGAGCCGTAACAGAGGCCATCAGGCGGCTCTCCAGAAGGTCTCTTGTCTCGCACCCTGGTCCCATCAGCTCTGGATGACGTGTATTAAACAAAGCCACCGCCGCTGTCTTCGGATGCTTCCGCCAGGATGTTGTGTAACTACATTTCCCAGAACCCTGTGTGCAAGGCCAAGTCAGTCTCCCAGTCAGGTCACTTCCCTCTGTCCTTTCCTCATTTCACAAGCCACAGTAAAACCACATTTAGTAGCTAAGAAGCTGCAGAGGCTTTTGCCCTTTGATGACAACTTGATGACATTTTCCTCCCTATTCCTCCTTTTTCCTCTGTTTTGTTTTGCTCTTTCTTGTGGTTGACTCTATGCCTCCTCTGTAACCCCCACATTGGCCTTCCTGTTGCACTCTTTACTGCGCTAGGAGGGGTCCAACATCTTCCAGAAAGTCCGCCCCCAAAAATGTTTTGGGAAAACATTTGGATTTTTTTCAACTTTTGCTGTCCAACACAAACTGTTTGTTTCTTGAGCAGCCTGTTCTGCAGCTGTTTGAAATTCCGTCGCAGCGTTGCCTGTGTTTTGGAGCAAAGACAAAGCAGACGTGTGACCCCCTCCCCCCGCCTCCCGCCCCTCTTGTCTATCCGTGCTGGTCCACAGCTCTGGTGGGCTCAGGGGCTCATGTTTTACATAAAGCCTGTCTTAGTCTGTCCATCTGTCTGTCGTCCCCCCCCGCATCCCCCCATCTTCCTGTGTGCCACGTGCGCTGATCCGTGCTGAGAGATGGGGTGCCCCCCCCCCCCCCCCAGTGTATTCCCAGCAGGTGAGGCCTGCTTGTGTGTGTGGGTGGGTGGGGGGGGGGACGGACGGACACCTGACACATGGCAGCTGAAGCAGTGGTCAGCGATCTTGGACAGCTGGCCCCAGAAGAAGCTCGCTCCCAAATCACTACCCCCCACTCCCTACAGCTGGTTTTGTTTGGTCAGGGGTGCGGGGCGGGGTGCGGGTCGGGGGCGGGGAGCGGAGTGAGGCAGCCGTGGCACACACAGCTGGTATTAACCCCTCTTGAGCCAGCTGCTGTGGGAAGGGGCCCCCGCAGGTCTGGCCAAAGGTGACCTGCCGGCCGTCCTCTTTTCTTCTGTCCCGCCCCCCCTCCTCAGACCGCTATTGTGTCTTCAAGACCCATCCCAGCTGTTCTGAAAAATTTGACTTTTCCTTTTTTTGTGGTTGCCCCCCCCTCCCCCCTCCTTCCACCGAATAAACAAAGCCTTCAAACCCCACCCCCAGCTTAACCCACGCGTGCTCACCGACCACGCCCACCCCGAGACAATAGCCTAATTATTCACGGCGAACCGTGGCTAAACGGCGACAATCTGCCCGCGAGGCCTACGACGCTCGACAGAAGCCTGGGGGTCGGAGTACCGCAGAGGCTGGCCCAGGAGCCTCGAGGGCGGGCGGGCTGAGCCGACAGGCCGTCCCTGAGCCCCACCCTCCCCAGCCCCTCTCCTATTGTTCCATCTGTGACGAGCTACACGTGCCTCCCCATTCAGACTGGTGTGTGTGTGTGTGTATGGGGGGGGGGGGGCTATTGTGCGCTGGCCATCACGCCCGACACACGCTCACATTTGACAGGCGCACGCTTCGAATAAAGAGGCCGGGGGTGGTTTTCTCTTAATTATTTGCGGGGGTGTTGAAAAGGGGAGACGCGATCACCATCTGTGATTTGTTACCATAATCTCCCTGTCGAGAAACCCCCCTCCCCATGAAAATCCCCGTCCCCACCCTCTGGCCCGAACCCCTCTTTGTCCCAGCCACACTTTTTTGGCTCTCCTCATTGTTTTGGATTCCCTCCTTTTGGAGTTTGGAAAGCGAGTTAAAAAGTTGGGGGGAGGGAGGTGCTCAAACCTCAGACCTCTCTCTCGCCATTTACCCAAAGGCCCCATTCATGCTGGCGTCACAGAGATATTTCATCATTCCTTTAAGCTGCTCAGCGCTGTTGCAAGTTGAGGACTTGAATGTGCCTTTTGTCTGAGGGGAAGAAGCAGCTCTGGTTTCCCGGGTTTATAGCAACAAGACAAACACGAGTCTCCTGCTGGCAGTCCATTGCTAGCGCCGTTTCCGTGCGGCTGTCCCGAATTCCGCACCACCCAATTCATCCTTAATGAGCTGGAGCTTAGCACTGCCGGGCCCTCCGCTATGAACAGTAATTAGCTTTTATCTGGTGAAGGCTGCAGCGCAGCTAGAGAAAACCGCGTGCGCCGCGGAGGATTTGCATCATAAGTAGCCGTTTACAGTCCCCGCTTCCTGCTATCGTTTTTAGCCGTTCGCAAGTAGCTTTCATTTTTTTGCTCTTAAGCCTGTGTTTGCGTGGCGACCATTTTGGTTTGGTTAGTCTGTCGCCCTGTTGCCCTCCCCCCCCCGGCCGGCGAGCGGGATTTGAGCTCGCAGCTCCGGAGGCAGTTGCGGAGCCACAGTTGCGGAGCCAGCCCGTAGTGTGATGTATTCAGGCCGTGCGTACGGCTGCCTCCGTGCCCCAGAAAGTGCTGGAAGCTCTGCCCCGCCGCAGCTGCGGGAAGGGGGTGGCCGCTCCGGGGCGTGCCCCAGAAGGGTTAGCGCTAGCCGCGGGTCCAGGCTAGGGTTTAGGCGAGAGGGCGGAGGGGGCCTCCTGCCCCGGGGCAGCCTGGAGGAGGGCGGCTCGCGTCCTCGCCCGCGTGCGAGCGCTCCCGTCTCTGAGCGACGCTCCCGCCGCACCCTTGAGCTCGGCGAGGTTCGGTCTCACTCAGACCGGGCGAGGCCCGCCCAGGTGTGCAGGCGGGGCGCGAGCTGGGCTCTCAGGGAGCCCAGTGGAGGGGAGGCGGCAGCAGACGGACGGCTTTGGCAGACCCAGGATTGTCTGGGGGTCAGAGGGCGAGGAGGGACTGGGCAGAGGGGGGGGGGGGGAGGCGACGTGGCGCTGGAGGCCCCGCCCACCCCAGACAGCTGCCTCCCCGCATTAGCATGACAAAGCGCAGCGCCGCGATTATGCGCGCCGTCCCGGAGGAAGAGCGCAGCCGGCCGCCTGCTGCAGGACATCTGTGAGCCCTCAAACAACCCCAAGGCTGGAACGCGCCGGAATCGGGACGGGCGCGAGGGGGGGGGGGGGGAGGCGTTCGGCTGAGATGAAAGGAGTACTGCCTTAGGATGTCACACCCCAAAAAGCCAACTGCCAGCCAGACTTGAACGTGGAGAGGAAGCCGTGGAGTTCGTGGTTTTCTGTCACGTTCACGGTTCTGTTTCAGGGTTGTGCTGTACGTTCCTGTTTTTCTGTCATGTTCACAGTTTCATTTCAGGGTTGTTCTGTACGTTCACAGTTTCATTTCAGGGTTGTTCTGTACGTTCACTGTTCCGTTTCAGGGTTGTGCTGTACATTCACTGTTTCGTTTCAGGGTTGTGCTATACGTTCATGGTTCTGTTTCAGGGTTGTGCTGTACGTTCGTGTTTTTCTGTCACGTTCATGGTTCCGTTTCAGGGCTGTGCTGGAAAGCATTTGCAGAAATACCCTGAGGTTTTTGCAATTATCGCCTGAAGCTTTTATCTGATGATGTCGGTTTCCTGCTCACGTCTATACTCCTGTTTTTAAAGAACACAAAAGCTGTCAGTGAAGTAGCTGCCGTACGCCTCAGCCCTGAAACCGTCGCACCTTCCTCCCTGACTGCGGCTAAAGAAGGTGGCGCGGGTATGAATAACCACGGCGGTGCGTGCGTCAGCTGCTCTTCCGCTGAACGTAGAGCTGGCGTTTTCGCCGGGCGCTGTGTCCAAGCGTTCGCACGGGAGCCGTCCCGATAGCCGGCCGGCCTGCGGGTTCGAGGGACGCCTCCTGCTTTTTAAAAAATCGGCTGTGTTTATCTTCCCTTTGGGCATGAGGGGAACGGGGTCCACAGCACTGGCTGCTTTAATTAACCTCCCCCCTTCCCCCCCACCCCCCTCCCCCTGGCCCTGGCCCTGACGTTTGCATAAGTCAGAATGTGGCGAGAGAGCGTGGGTGGGCTCTCTGGTTGTAAACAGGGTGTATTCTCCACGTTTTCGCTGGGCGCTGGAGTCAGTTGTCCACCCCTGAGCCAGACAGAGTTTTTGGTTCACACCACTCTACTCTGTACCTGACCCTGTTCCTCTTCTGTTTCTTCCTTTTCTTTTTCTCTCGCTTTGTGTCCTGAAGCCATTTCTCCTTGCTTTCATCTTGCTTTTACTAAGTGTAGGGGCTGTGACTGTGTGTGTGTGTGTGTGTGTGTGCGTGTGCGTGCGCACCTGTGTGTGCGTGTGCTTGTGCACGTTTGTGTGTGTGTGTGTGTGTGCGTGCTCACGTGTGTGTGTGTGCGTGCGTGTGTGTGCGCACGTGTGTGTGTGTGTGTGTGTGTGTTGCACAGTTTGCACGTGTGCATGTTTTTTTTATGGGTCAGTGATCTGCCAGAAAAACATATTAGGATTTATTTCCAGATGTTTGGGCAGTACACAGCACACGTCATGATATTTTGTGCTAGTATGGGTAATAAACAAATAAATAAACGTGGTCAATAAACAAAGCCGTCTGCTAGCTTCGATGTCAGGTTCTTACTTTCTCTAAGTAAGTTGAGGTCCTTCGCTTGAATAACTGACATTAACACATTTCTTCATTATCAGGAAACTGATTTGAAGGTGGCGGTAAACACTGGGGTTGTACAGACTAACAGAAGCGTTGCATGTAAAAGAACTAACTTTGAAGTAACTAAATAACAAAAAGGCAGCTCCTCAGGGAAGTCATAAAGTTGAATGGCAATTAGCAGTATGTGTCAACTATAAAAGTGGTCTGACAATCAGCACTTTGAATCGTGAGTTTTCAAAGTAACATGAGGCAACTAACTGAGTTCCACTTAGTGCCCAAATTGCAGGTGCACCTGTCACAACAACTGCAGAATGATTTAATGTGGCGTGGGGAACAGTGTTGAAAATTATGACGTTATGTATTAAACACGAACTGCTTCAGCAAAGAGGCCATTAAATTGCTAAACACACCAAAACTGCAGCCTCAAAAAAATGACCACAGAATTGAATCAACAGCCCTGTGACTCAAGTCTCGTCAGAAACCGTATACCATGAGCTTCACAGAGCTGATGTATATGGCAGGGCAGCCATTTTGAAACCCTTTGTATCCTGAGCAAATGCACATAGATACATATGCTGGTGCACAGAACACAAAATCTGTGCCCCTGAGCAATGGAAAAAGTAATATAGCCCGTGGAACCGACTTCTGCTCTTTTTCCTACATCTGGACGGGTTTATGTTCAGAGAAAGCCAGAGAAAGCCAAAGAAAGCCTTCAGACCCGCAGTAGGCTATATGTTGCCAGTTGCTAAACATGGCGGTGGAGCTGTAACGGGACTGGCAGCCTTCTCATGGGAGCCATTGGGCCCCGCGATTACTCTGCTCGCTCGTATAACAGCCAAGGAACATGAAGTCGTTTTAAAAGACCAGGTGCACCCTACGGTGCAAACCCTGTTCTCTCACGATGGTCCCCAAATTCCAAGATGGTGACGGTCCCATACGCACTGCTAGACGAAATTCGAGAGTGGTTTCACGAACACCAGGATATGAAGTCAAATGCATTCCCAGGCTTCCACAGTCATCAGATATAAACATCACTGAACCTTTACGGGAAGTTTTGGAGCTTAGAGTGCAAAGTAGACTCCTACCTCCTCCATGCCTAAAATAACTGGAGGCTTTTTTTTTCTTGAAGAATGATCCAGTATCCCACTACACCCAGTTCAGAACTTGTATGGCAGCATTCCTGAGGGTTGGAAGCTGTTCTGAAGGTGATGGGTGGTCCTGCTCTCTACCATTTTCTTTATATTCATGTATTATAGGATTTTTCCATTATTTTGTCCTGTCCCTGTACATGCTAATATTGATTAATTCTGTTCATTCACTGCAGTGTATTTATGTTAGTCATTGGTACTGTGAAGCTGTGGTTAGTGCAAAATTTCTCAGGATGGTTATCATACCGTGGCAAACCCATGCCGTGACATGCCCAGGAGTGAACGATCAAAAAGGAGAAAATACTGCACAACCTTAATGCAGATCTACTTCAGTATAGTGGCTAAATCCAGTGCCATCGGTTAGCGGTTATACCAAGCTTTAAAAAAAAAATTGTATCACGATTTTCATGCATTTTGCAGGTAAAGCCGCATCATGGCTGAGACCGTGCTGGTGAGGATGTGAAATCGCCATGGCACCCGCCCGTGTGTGTGTGTGTGTGTGTGTGTGTGTGTGTGTGTGTGACTGTGTGTGTGTGTGTGTGTGTGTGTGTGTGTGTGTGTGTGTGACTGTGTGACTGTGTGTGTGTGTGTGTGTGTGTGTGTGTGTGTGTGTGTGTTTGTTTGTGTGTGACTGTGTGTGTTTGTTTTGTCCTCGGCGATGGTGCTGGTGGGGTCATACGTGAGGGGTTTTCTGGCCTCGGCTGGGTTTGGTAACGTCTGAGCGGGGGGAGCTGCTGTTCACGCGGAGGACCGAGCGCGAACAGCGTCAGCGGAGCGAGGCGCGGAGATCGCGGGATTATGCAGCAAATATCCGCCGAGCCGGCCGGGGTCTCGACCGCGTTCCGCACCGCCGCACCGCCACACCGCACCGCGCTGCCCCGCCGCACCGCCACAGCGCTGCCCCGCCGCACCGCCACCCCGCCACTCCGCCACCCTGCCTCGGGCTTGTTTCCGTCAGAGCTCCTTTCCCCAAACAGGCAGCGTCAGGCGCCCCTCTAAACCCTTGGTAGCAGCGGTTGCCATGGGACCAGGTTGCTAGGCAGCAGGAGGAGGGAGGTTGGGCTTGGGGTGGGGGGGGGGCAGATTGACGTAGATGAAGGGGAGAAATGAGAAGTCATAGCGTGACGGACCTACGCTGCCACCCTGATTGCATGCATGGTCCTGACGACTCAACAACAACGGCAGGAATTAAAACGAGAGAGAGAGAGAGCGGGAGAGACAGAGAGAGAGAGAGAGAGAGAGAGAAAGCATGAGTGAGGGAGAGAGAGAGCAGGAGAGACATAGAACGAGAGGGAGAGAGAGCAGGAGAGGCATGGATGGAGAGAGACAGAGAGAGAGAGAGAGAAAGCATGAGTAAAGGAGAGGGAAAGAGCAGGAGACATAGAAAGAGAGAGAGAAGGAAAGCATGAGTGAGGAAGAGAGAGAGAGAGCAGTGGGGGGGGGGGGGGGGGGG
>NC_049212.1:30561765-30621765 GCF_013347855.1 Anguilla anguilla
CGGCTCTGTGAGCGCATTGGAGCGGCGGTGCTGTATATGGGTCAGGAGAAATCTGGATTGGATCAATTCCCTCCCACAGCTCGGGCGTGTGAGCGCGCATCCCACACTGCTCCAACAACAGCACACGCACACGGAAAACAGGAGCTCCTTTTTAGGCATTTTTATTCAGGCAGGAGCATTTATGCAGGGATTACAGTGCATTGTGTAACATAGCAAGTCTCTGTCCACGATTCTTCATGGGTAAGAGCACCCGCTGGCGATGGGCTATTCAAAAAGCGTGTTTCACCCGTGCGTCTTACTGAATGCGTAGGTAACAGTGCATAAAATCGGTCTGAGATTTCTCGCAGCACAGTGAGGGAAACGTGCAGTTTGGAGGTTTTGGGAGCGCACTGTTTCATGAAGGGGGGGACCTCAAGCTACACGTGATGTCCCTTTTTTTGGGTGAGGTCATTGTGTTCTGCAGCCATCCCATTAATAGGCTTATGGAAGGGACACTCCTGCAGTGCCTTGCCCACGGTAAATTGTCAGGCTAATCTGAGCGTTACACAACTGTTTTTCTGTCCCTCGCTCTCTCTCCCCCTCCCTCCCGCTCACTCACTCCCTCTCTCTCTCTCTCTCTCTCTGTCTCTCCCCTTCCTCAATCTCTCTTATCTCTCTCACCATCCCTCTCTCTTTCTCTGTTTCCGTTCCTCTCAGTAGATTATTTTACCTCAGGAGGCAGCACAGGGGACGGGGGGATGACGAGGGGGAGGGAGAAGGGGAGAGAGGGAGCGGATGCTGGGTTCTAGGGAGCGCAGCGCGGGAGGGCCTTGGGGGGTGTGTGTGTGTGTGCGCGCGCGTGTGTGTGTGTGCGTCCGCGCGCAGTAAAGCCCTAAGCTGATGAGAGCGCAGGGAGAGGTGAGTGTGTCGCAAAGGGACAGCTGGGAAATAACAGCGCGCTGAGCGCAGGCACCCGCCATCGCAGATGGGCCTCAGAGAGAGCATTTCTGCAGCGTAATCACCTCCACGCTCCCTCTCTCCCTCTCTCTTTCTCTCTCTCTCTCTCTCTCTCTCTCTCGATCTCACACTCGCTCTCTCTCTCTCTCTCTCTCACACTCTCTCTCTCTCTCTGTCTCTCTCTCGCACACGCTCCCTCTCTCTCTCTCTCTCTCGCACACGCTCTCTCTCTCTCTCTCACACTCTCTCTCACACTCTCTCTCTCTCTCTCTTTCTCTCTCTCGCACACGCTCTCTCTCTCACACTCTCTCTCTTTCTCTCGCTCTCTCTCACTCTCTCACACTCTCTGTCTCTCTCTCTCTCTTTCTCTTTCTCTCTCTCTCTCTCCCTCTCTCTCTCTCTCTCTCTCCCTCTCGCGTCCTCGTCTTTGACCTCCTCCTCTTCCTCGCGTTGTGCTCTGTGACGAGGCCGAAGCAGGAGCGTCGCGGCGCGCTGAGGCGCTCTGTCGCGTGCGGACACCCCGCTGGACACCCCTCCGGACACCCCTCCGGACACCCCTCGTGTTTTTCACGTTTTCTTCCTCCTCAAAGTTCGCCTCTCAGAAAGAGGAGTGCTGCTTTTTTTTCCTCTCTCTCTCCATCGAACCCCGAACCAGGACCGACTGGAGGTTTTTGGACGTCGCCGTCGATGTGCGTCTCTGTTTTTTTGCTGTCGTTCTTGCTCTGAGCCAACTTTGTGCGTCCACGATGAGTTTCGACAGTGGGGACGGCGAAGCGGTGGAGGCGATAGAGCTGAGGTGAGTTTGGAGGATGTGATTTGCTGTTGTGGATGCAGATCCACTCGCTAGTCTGCGGGCGTCTCTCGTTCACCGCTGTGCATCCCTTAATGTGATCAGCCTCGGCACAGCGATCAGCTGTCAGGACTGCGCGGCGGCGAACTTTCTTGGGAAGGCGCGCGCCTGGCTGATTAGCGTAGCAGCTGGTTAAACCCGAGTCTGCGTGTGAGCCGCCCTCTCAGCCAGACAGGCTAATGCCTGCGTTAACATGCGCCATCACATTTTACACGTTTTTATTTCCACCGCTGGGACCGTTTCAGAAGAGCTGTGGGGAGGGGGGGAGGGAGGGGGGGGTTAGGAGGGGGGGCGAGCGCGGGCGGTTCATCATCCAAATTTGTTTTGGATGTAAGTGGAGCTTCGGCGGCGGATCAGATCGTCTGAGTAAGCGTCAGAGCGGATGATTGAAGGTTAGGCGGGGGCGGGGCTTGGAGTGCCCGTTGAGGTGATGTGGTCTCGGCGGGGGCAGGGCTTGGGGTGCCCGCTGAGGTGATGTGGTCTCGGCGGGGGCGGGGCTTGGGGTGCCCGCTGAGGTGATGTGGTCTCGGCAGGGGCGGGGCTTGGGGTGCCCGTCGAGGTGATGTGGTCTCGGCGGGGGCGGGGCTTGGGGTGCCCGTCGAGGTGATGTGGTCTCGGCGGGGGCGGGGCTTGGAGTGCCCGTCGAGGTGATGTGGTCTCGGCGGGGGCGGGGCTTGGGGTGCCCGTTGAGGTGATGTGGTCTCGGCGAGGGCGGGGCTTGGAGTGCCGTTGAGGTGATGTGGTCTCGGCGGGGGCGGGGCTTGGAGTGCCCGTTGAGGTGATGTGGTCTCGGCGGGGGCAGGGCGGTTCTCGCCGAGAGCGAGAAGACCGCGGAAGATGGCGGTGGAGATAAACATCGCCGCCCCCTGTTTGTGTTTGCATACCGCTGGGATACCGAAGCAGCCCAGCTGCACTGAGCGCGTGCGGACTGAGCGCGGGGAAGGGGCGGGGTGACCTAATGCACCACACGGGCTCATTTTTAAATGTCCCATTTGAACATGGTGGCATTTGCCCCCCAAGGCTGTGGGTAGTCCTGCAGTAGCTGGGTGAGGGTGCTTTCAGCAAGTTTCTGTTGTCGCCATGACGATAGATGGACTGCACGAAACGCATATTATGGACCACAGGGACCTTCTGGATGCTCGCGCTGTCCCAGGACGAGGAACCCTGGCAGCAGCAGGTCCACATCTTTGACCAGCCAGACCCGTGTCCTCAAACTACAGTTACCGGAGTCAGATCAGGATTCCCCACAGGCTACATTGCCATTATCATCACCGTTATTATTAATTTACGTACATGTCTTGATGCGCTTGGCAGAGGCTCTGGTTATGGAGCACAGTAATGTGCTGTGATTCCGGCTCATCCTCTCTGTAAAGCCCTCTGCTCCCCCTGCACTTGGCCTTGGGAAGGTGTGGTCTGATTGGAAGGGGATTATAGCGGCTGTGTGTGGAGATTAGCCCACAGGAGCTCTGCTGGGGGGGGGGGGGGCAGGAGAGTGTGAGTCCCCTCCCCCCCATCTCTATCTTCCTCTTCTGTGAACACTGCTTCTGTGCATATCAGTAAAAATGAATACATTCCCCAGAACTTTGGCTCTGGGTTGCCATTTTCTAACAGTGGTGTTGGTATCTACATTAACCCTTTGTTGTAAGATCACAAATATGTGATCAGAATGTTATTACCTTACCATCCTAATGCTGATGTAACAATCGCTGCTGGTAACTGAAAGCAATGGTGTTCTGGAACACTGACGTAGAATTTTGAAAAAGACATTCCAGAGAACATACTCTTCAAAGGGCTGAAGGATGGGCGGAGGTGCAGATGCTCCCTGCAGGCTGCAGTGTTGCCCGCCGCTCCACCTGTCTGGCCTGTGTGAGGGTGGGGTTTGGGGGGCTGTTCTAAGGAGCCGCCACTGGACCTGCAGCACATTTCCGCTTTCATTAGTACCAGCCTCCATATTAGATTCCCCAAAGCACCTTAATTGACTTCCTGGTCCAGCTAATTGAATTCTGGGTAATCTCCCCGGCCCGCTGGTCCCTGGAAAGCAGTAAGGAAACGTGGGCGCGGGTCACTGGGAAGAGACGGTGTTTACCTAGCGTGTTTTCCGCTAATTAGACGGGTCATGGTATCCGCACGTCTGCTCGCCTGAGTCGGTACCCATAATGCACCCTGCCCTGTGTCTTGCCCTCAGTAGAGCGTGGCAGCCCATGCAGGGCAGAGTACAGGTCAGAAAGGCTGTGTGTGGCTGAGGACCGTGTGCATTCACTGCCATTTTGGCTCTGTCAGGTGTGTCTCGGGGGGACAGGAGGCCCGCGGAGCCACCGGCTGCCTGGATCAGAAGGCCCCGAGCCAACGGTGAGCCCAGGAAACGGAGGAGGAAGTGTACGGGTGCATTGTGGGTAAACTGTGTGGAACAAGCGAACATACTGGGAAAAGAAGAGAAGAGTGGGAGAGAGAGAGAAAGTGAGGGAGAGAGAGGTGTGGGGAGAAAGTGAGAGAGAGAAAGAGAGGGGGGGGTGTTGTTTTTTATTTTTTAATTTGCCACCCAACCCAGGGCTATATATCCAATTCCCACCCCAGTCTGGAATGTCCGACTCTAAATGGCTAGGACCCTGAAAAAGGAGCTGGAATATTCCATTCATGTCATTGCATCAGCATCAGTTCTGGCCCCACCCCCACCCCTACCCCCACCCTTACATTCTGGGGCATGGAGAGGGTCACACTCTCTATCAGGGGTGGTGTTGTGGTGGGTGCATCGCTCAGAAGGGATCTGTATCTTCTGGATCTATACCTTTCACACAGGAGACCCCGGGGGTCTTAATGAGGAACTGTCCCTGTCTCCCTGCTTTACGTTTTAATGACACATAGGGTTTATGTTCTTAATTCTCTCTGCTAGCCAGCCTGCTGTTCATGAATACTGTGGAATCGATACTGGGAACTGGGACAGTGTGTATATATATTTAGATGCATTTGTTGTTGTAGGTGTCAATTATTTTGTTACCAATCAATTGTGAACATTAGGATAAATACACCCCTCCCTGCATTTATATTATGGTTAATAAATGCTGCTACCCCATGAGCACTCCAGTTTTTACTTGGCTAGGCTCATCCTTTGGAGAGGTTGCCTGGGTAATTAGATTCTTTATCGATTATATAAACTTAAGAGTGTGAGAATGCAAAAAAAAAAACGGGATTTAGAGAGGCTCTGAGAATAGTTTGAGTCCCCCCTGCGTACCGTGTCGGGGGGTACCGAACTGAACTAGCCGGCGCGTTGGAGGGCTGGAGCGTGTTTGAGAGCGGGTGTGCTGTTTCACACCGGCTCGAACCCGCTGCACGCTCTCCTGCGGCTACCTCACTGTGCTATCAAACACTGCCCGTCAGCCCCTAACATATGGAAGCACCATACATACGTTTGCACACATACACATGCGTGTGCGCGCACAGACACGTATGCACACGCGCGCGCGCCGTGCACACACACACACACACCGTCTCCTTGACGATTAGAGGAAATGCCGCATCATGCTGGGATTTGTCTTTGTTCCGGATTTTGAAAGTTATCCGCTGAAATGGATGTCTCATGAGCGCGATGTTTTATTAATGACCGGTCACTGAATGTGCTCTCAGATATTACAGCGAGTTCTTACTCTTATGGCTTTCTCTGCTTTCTCCCTTTTAAACTGATGAAAAGATGAATTGTGTGCATTTAAGTGACGACTGAGTGGTAAAAAAAAAATCCTTGGTTATGGGCCAGGACTTTGCTCAGTGAAGCGGGTGTAACACACACACACACACACACCACACACCACACACCACACACACACACACACATGCACACACACACACACACACACACACATACATGACTGTAGTACATACAGCACATATATCACACACCTGTGTGTTGTGAGGGTGACCCTGCAGCACAGTCCCACCTGCAGCCAGGTTTCTGCCAGCCTTGCACAGGTGTTCAGCCTCAGCATCAGGGCTTAGACGGATTAAGAGAGTAGATTATATTACATCGGGTCTGTGTGGGCGGTGCCTGGGCGGGGTGGCTCCTGTTTTTAGTGGGCCAGCCCCCCCTCAGGGCTCATCACTGATATCTAATATATCATAATATATCATATATATATATATATATAATATAAGGCTGGAGACACTGACCTCACATTGGTTTAGGTTGGATGGAATGCATTAGGAGCTGACCCCAGATCAGTGTAGGCTGAATGGAGTGCATTAGACACTGACACCAGATCAGTGTAGACTTGGATGGAGTGCATTAGACACTGACCCCAGATCAGTGTAGACTGCATGGATTACATTAGATGCTGACCCCAGATCAGTATGTGCTGAATGGTCTGCTGACTTAGTGTGTACCTAACCGTTCTCTCACCCCAGAGAGAGGCTGTCAGTGCTGCGCTCCAGCCCCTCCCTCCCTTCTGCCTCTCTTCCGTTTTACACCATTCTTCCTGCGAGGAGAGCTGCCGGTTGCCACGGAGACGGGCCAGGCCGTGCTCTCTGGGTCACCATGGCCTGTGTGTGTCTGAGAGGCCAGGGAATTGGGACTTCTTGTGACAGCCTTGTGTGTGTGAGTGTGTGTGTGTGTTTGTGTGTGTCTGTGTGTGTGCGTGCGTGTTTCTGTGTGTCGGTGCACATAGGAAGCATATTCAGTGTTTTGTGATCAGAATATTAAGCAGCCAGTGGGTGGCCATACCACCCCAGTAGGTTTCTCCTGCCTGACGCTTAAAGGTACAGTAGTTGGCCTGGCTTTCTGAGTGTCTGGCTCGTAGACCCTGCAATAAAAAAGCCATTGGTGCCTAGGCCAGTAGGGGGCAGTCTTCCCTCTGCGCTAATGAAAAGACCAGACTTGAAATACAATAGCAAGGAGCCAGGAACACTGTGCTGAGGTGGCGTTTGTGGTGCTGTGGTTTCTGTCCACCGAGGCTCTCAAGCAGTTGTTTGGCAGCCCCTTCCAAAAAATGGTCAGTTGGCCAATTTTCTGTTGTAAACATGTTTTGGGCAGGACGTGTTGAGCAAAAACAACTGCGATAGCGTACATTTTTCTCTAATAGAGCACATGTGGTCCCTTTTGGGCTCGTGTAGCTTCTTTGGAGTCGATATAACGCTGAGAATTTGCCTGCGGTGACGACCGGTTTAATTTATGATCTGATAGACGCAAGACGACTCTGATGCAGCTCCACTCCTGATCTCAGCGCATTACCATTTCCTTCTGCGCGTAGCCAGTTTCTAGCATTTTTTTTTTGTTGCTAAAATACCTTCGCCATACTTTATATATTTGAAAAATGTCTATTTGACGTTGAGCGTCACCTGTGGGGTTTGCGATGAGGGTTGGAATCGCTCTGCTTCGGGCTCATGGAGCGTAGCGCAGTCCGAGCGTGATTTTGGCTCCCGTCTCTCCTGCTTTTTGGGGTTCATCCAGTCCATTTTTGTAAAAAAAATAAATAAATCATTCCGCCTGCAGCAAGCCGAGCGCGTGTGAGGGATTCAGCGCGACTCTGCGCAGCGCGCTCGCGTGTTAGGAACCGCCGCTCAGTTTAGAAACCGCACCCAGAGTCTCCACGGCGAGGGGCGGATAGCGATTCATTAATTCCCCCTCCCCCCGCCCTCTTTTGCGGAGTGGCGCGTCCCTAAACGTCGGCCCGGGATGCGTACCCCGTGTGTGAACGAGGTGTTAAACTCCGGTCGCAGCCTACTGGTCCGATTCCATGGGAATTATCGCAGAGTTTCCCCCCCCCCCCCCGCCCGCCCTGGCCAGATTCCCGGTCTGCTGCTCAATATGGCCGTCTGATCCTCGGGATTAATTGGAAAAAATAACCCCCGCCCCACCTGTGATGAGCGGTCTGGCGTGAAATGGCAGCCGCTTGGTGATTAGGAGCCATGTTATGAATGGTGAAATCGTCCTGCTGTCTGTGGGAGGGTTCGCATGAATCAGGAAGTGTGCGCGCAGCCCCAGTCTCAGAGGGCTGCTGTGCTTGCTGGGATTTGGTGTGTTACAGCGCTACACCTGAACCGTGTGCGGGTCACACACCTTGTTTCTAAGGCCCAACTTGCCCGCTGATTGAAAGGAAACAAGGGTACTGTCTGTATTTACCAGCTGATTCACCGCCGTGGCTTCCTGAGCACGGTCTTAACGCGCGTGCTCGCTACAGCGGGCGCCGCTAGCCGCCGCGTCCCGTTCCCGTCCCCCGCCCCGCGTCGCGTGGGAAGACCGCGCCTCTCGCGCACGGCTGCGCGGCGTGGGCTGGGCGCAGGGGTCCGATCCGCCAGAGGAGGCGCTGACGCGCAGCGCGGGGGAGGCGCTGCCTGCTGAATCGGCCTTCCCCAAGCGGTCGCAGATTCAAAGAAAATGGAGTCTGCTCAATGTCAGATCTTTCCACGGAGCGTCTCTTTATCGTAGGATGCTGTGTTTCATTCGTTTATCACACGTCTGTGTTACTCCCCCTGTCTGCCTCGTCTGTGCTGTCCTCCCTTTCCTTTCCCTGAAAGACTCACACGCTCCCCCCCTCCACTCTGTCTGACTCTGTGCCATTGGTATCCAGGGCCTTATGGGAAAAGAGGAGCTCTAATCTGCAGCTCAGACTCAGCACATGTGCTGCAGGTGGGCAGGGGCCAGAGGAGAAGCAATAAACAGCACTGAGAATGAGTGAGAGAGAGAGAGGGAGGGGTCTGATTAGAGAGAGAATAAGCAAGTCAGGTTTTGACTGCTTTTCACACACATGCATACACACGCACACACACACACGCACGCACACGCATGCATACACACGCACACACACACGCTTACATACACACGCACACATACATGCACGCATACACACACACACACGCTTACATACACACGCACACATACACGCACGCATACACACACACACACACACACGTGCACACGCACACACACAGCACAGCTGCAGAGTGGTTGTCTCACACAGCCTGACTGCTTCCAACGTTGTCATCACGGGCCAGATTTCGGATACTTAAGAGACATTGCTGCACCTGTCCTGAATAATGACCACACACTTCCTGTGAGACTGAGGAGCAGGCCAGGGACTCAGAACAGGCACGGTTAGGAACTACACCATTAGTGTTGTGCTGCTGAACAGAGAAGACTGAAGTGTCTGTTATGTATTTCTTACGGGAGTATTTATCATTTTTTGTGTGTAGGGTTGTTATCCCTAGTGGTGTTGTTCTCTTTCCCACTGGGGCAAACTGGCACAGCTAGTGTCACCCAAGGGCCCCCCACCCCTCCTCCGCCCCCCTGTCTTTCCTGGAGCACAACTGTGCCTTGTTTCCCGCCGCCCTGCTTCAGGACGAGGTCATCTGTTAGGAAGAGCAGGACTGGCGGGAAGACCATAGGAGAAGGACCACAGCTGAGGAAGAGACCTGAGGAGTCTCCCTCAGCATATTATTTTATTACTGTATTATTTTTATGTGAGTGTTTTGTCACAGTTATGTTTGGTATCGTTCTTTTATTGCCATTGCAATATAATTGTTCTGTCAAATGTATGTAGTATTTAATTTGGAATTGAATTGGGGGTGGGGGGGGTGAGAGGAAGATGCTACTGAGGCAGATGCTGCCGAGCGGTTTGTTGAAAAGAAGACGAAAGGAAAATCTGCTCCCTGGTTCTGCTCATTCTTTCTCTCCCGATCTCTGTCTCTCTCTCAATGCAGTCCAGATGTTTCCAAATGGAAGTATTTGGAGAAGCACATTTTATATGGAGGATAACGGAAAGTGGGGTGGAGTCAGGGGTGGTATTTTTTTTATGGAGCATACGGTATGTGTGTGTTCGTGTACATGTGCGTGCGTGTGTGTGTGTGTGCATGTGGTGTGTGCGTGTGTGTGTGCGTGTGCGTGTGGGTGCGCTCTTTGAGGGAGGGGGGTCCCTGGCTCTTTTTTGTTTTTGGACAGAGACGTGGTCTCCAGCTGGTTTTCATTAGGGGGTGAGGTCATGGCCGTGGGAGGGGCGGGGTGTGATGTGCGTCTCGGGGCAGGTCCCGGGGCGGGGGCGGGTCGGGGGGAATGCGGTCCGGCGGGAGTCTACAGTACAGCGGCGTGGCGGAGATGGCGGCTCAGACTGTCTGTAAGGTTACGTCTGGCCGCCAGAGCGTGGGGAGTGACAGGGTCTCCTTGGCCAGAGCAGCACAGTGAGGACAGCAGTCCCACGCCTTCCTGCAGGGGAATTTCCCTCCGCCCCTTCCCAGAATTCTCTGCTGTTTCCTGGTTATTCTTGAGTTTTGAGGTGAGCCCACCTCAATACTGTACAGCATTTATACACACGCGTAAACACATATGTGCACACACACACACACACACACACACACTCACCCAGTCCTCCTGTAGTGTGCAGTAAGGTGGATAGGAGGCGCTGTGGGATTCCTGTGATTTGACTGGCTGCCGGGGCGGGGGGGGGGGGCGGGGCGGGGGGGACGGGGCGGGGCGGGGGGAAGGATGTGATTGGCACGGCGGCAGGAGGGTGACGCTCAGCGCCACTGAATGTCAGAGCACAGTGGGCTGGGATTCAGGAGATGAAATGAGAGCTCTACTCTGTCTTACCCCCCCCCCCCCCCCCCCCATTCCCAGCGCTCCTTCAGTGGCCAGAATCTCAAATGACCTCATAGCACTCCGATTAGACCAGCCCCCAAATATGGAGAGAGCACCCACCTGCCACCCCCCCTCCCCCCTATCCCGTGGGCCATCCCAGAGAAGCCATGTCAACCCGCCCCCCCCCCCCCCCAACCACCCCCAGCCCCCACCCCCTTCCCAGGCGCCAGGCCCAAATCCAGGTACCAGTCAGTCAGCCCCTCTCTCCCCCCCGCCTCCCCCTCGATTGGCAGGGGCTCTGCCGAAGGAATGCCCCCCGTCCCCCCGTCCCCCCCGTCCCCCCCGTCCCCCCCCAGCCTGTGTGACTGTGGCCCTGACTCATACCAGCTCTGAGTGAAGCCTTTGAGGTGCCATCAGCGATTTTAAAAATACAAACACATCAGTGTGTGTGTGTGTGTGTGTACACTTCCGCCTGCCCATGCTTTCAGCTCTCTGCCCGTAAGGCTGAGCAGGGCTGGGAAATGAAGCACACACACATTCCCTAAGTGTGTATATAATACACTCACAACCAAGCAGGAGATGTGTACCTCTATTCTACGCTCCTGGGTTGAGGACAGCTTTGTCCTTTTATGAGGTCATCTTTTGGACCCGTAGTTGCAGCGTTTTCATTGAAGAAGCCTCTGAACACCATAGACAAAGAGTTGCCATCAGAGGTCTAGGGAGTCGGGAATTCGATTTGTAAATCGTGCTACTGCTAAAAGTGACAAAAAGATTTTTGGGAGTAAACGCTGAGAGTGCAGTGCTGTTAGTAGTGTTCAAGATTACAGAAACACAGTAATTAGCAGAAGAAGCGTGAAGGACGATCGCGGACATGCGCGAACGAACGACGAGACGGTAACGTGCCGTTTTATTTTAAAATAAGCGTGTGTGTTTTTTTCAAACGGCAGTTCTGTATAATCTCAAAGCTGGAGCGCACACAGTGTTTTCATCATCCGTTCCTCTCAGCTCGGTCTGTTTTGAATTTACTCCGAGATGTGTACCTCACTTTAATCTACTGTTGTCTTCAGAGGTGTCTTGTTTGACCATTTGATGTATGACTGTTTGCTGGTGCTGTATCCTGGTCTATGGGTAGAAGAAAACCTGCTTGCGCAGAACGCATCCGGTTATGGATGATCGTTTCGTTCGCCACGGCTCGAACCGCCGATGCAAAACAGGGCGGGCGGACGAGGAACAGAACGAGGAGCAGCTTGGATGCGTAATTCAGATCCGTTCAAAGACACTGAAGTCAGGTGTGCGGGAGATAAAAGTCACATTGGAAATGATCTCATCCAGATTCCAGATGGAGCTCAATGTGAAAAACGCTGAAGTGGCAGTTTACGAGCCTCTGACTTCGAGAGGAAGGCTTTTCAGTTCAATGGTTTTAAATTCAGAAATGGTGCATTTTTGTGATTGATGGCTAAGGAATGACCTACATTTCTCATTACGTGATGATTGGCAGCCCTCGATTCTGATAGGGGTCGGGAACAGAAAAACGGGACCGGTCGAAACTGTATTGACGCTTGGGTTAGCCAGTCAATTCATATGTGTTATGAGCGTACGCGCACGGTGCGATCGATGGACTGGATTTACGGGCTGGTGCTCCCCCGTACCGACCCGGGTGTTTCCACGCTGGGGGGGGGGGGGGGGGGGGGGTCGATGCGGACCGCGCTGTCCGTCGCACGCGGTCGGAATCCAGATCGGGCGGATTTTTCGGAGGGTGTTTGTGACTCATCGCCGCTCTCGTTCCTCCTCTCTCCCGCAGCGACCAGGACCTGGAGATGAACAAGCTTCGGCAGAGCCTGCGCAGGAAAAAGCCCACCTATGTGCCCGAGGCCAGCCGGCCCCACCAGTGGCAGGCCGACGAGGAGGCCGTGCGCAAGGGCAAATGCAACTTCCCCGTCCGGGTAAGCCCCCTTCGCCCCACGGGCTGCCCTCGCCTCTGCCCGATTAAAAATAGCGCAGCATTGCTACTGTTTGCCTTGTCATCTTTGACCTTAGAGCAGTGGCTGCCCAACCCTGTTTCTGGAGATCTACCATCCCTTAGGTTTTCACTCCAACCCGAACAAAGCACACCTCATTCACAACAACTCATCTCTTTGAGCTGCTGATTGGTTGAATCACATGTGTCAAATTAGCGTTGAAATGTAATCCTGCAGGATGGTAGATCTTCAGGAACAGGGTTGGGCAGCTTTGCATTAGCACTTGAGAACACCACAGTACATGGTAGCTGGAAAAGGCCATTCTGTCTGTCCAGGCTCATTGGACTGGAGTGTCCAGCACCATGTCAAGCCTAGATTCCGCCTCTACTACGTGACCTGGCTAGCTATTTCATGCATCAAGCTAACTCACTGTTCAGCCTCTCTAATTTGGCCGACTAGCTGCAAACACATCGCAGGAAATGAATAACGGGTTGATCCCCAATGATGAATGGCTGTTGGTTTGGAAATGCAGCACCGGGGGTACTTTATCTAACACTAATTTGCTGGACAGTGTCGCGTTTTCCATGAGGCATTAACGTAATCCCACAGATCTCTGGTCTAAGCGTCAGTTCGCAGCTCCAAGCCTACGTCCGTTTGACACTCAAATAATGGCGTTAAGGGGGCACATCAGCGTTTTTATCAGCCGTATGCTACTGAGGGCAATAGGCTAGCCAGCTAATCAGGATCGCTGAAAACCAAACTAGTTGAGAAGTCAATTAGAAGGAAAAAAATAGCTTCCTGAGGAACTGATTGCTTGACTAAAGAAATAATAAATTCTGTGAATAAATGCTGTTTGATCAGCGCTGTCAGATTCTTTCATTCTTCGTCTGTGCTTTACCCTGAAAGCTAATGCGTGACCCTCGCATCAGAGAGTAAGTGCTTGCTGGCCTCCGGTCGCTGGCCCTCACCTTGTACCTTGTAGTTTTTTTTGTTGTACCGATCAATGGAGGAGTGAAAGCTGCTGACCTCGATTAGGCCCTTTCTCCTCGGGCTGATTTTCCTGTCATGGGGGGCCGGGGGGGGGGGGGGGGGGGGGGCGGGGGCTGGTGGAGGAGGGTTCGGGAGGCAAAGATTCGGCATACAGGACCGGCACACGGCTTGTAGATACCAGTCGCCCCCCCCCCCCCCCCCCCCCCAATCAAATCTTTACCAACCCCTATTCCCTCCCTTTTACGTAACTGCACGGGGGGGGTGGGGGTGTGGGTGGGTATTGACATAGCTGGCAGCGCAGAGGCGGGCCGAGAGGCACTGCGGCATGCCGCGCTGTGATTGGCCGACGTCTCCCCGATGAACCGCGGCGGCGGGCTAGGCGCTAACGCTCCAGCCCGGGGGACGAGCCAGATCAATTAGCGCTCCCCCCCGTTTGAAGTTGCGCTCCGGTTCACCCTCCTTTTTTTTTACATTTCTTTATTTTTAATTATTCTTCACACCCAGTTAAGTGATACAGTAAGCCTCAGTGCATTGTGGGATGTCCCGAGTTCCCCCAAGGTCTGCTCCAAAAAAACTATCCAGGAAGAGCTACAGTGTTGTGGTGGGGACATAGATAGGACAAGACAGTAGATAGCATTGCCTTCCATTCAGAGGAGAGGGGTCTAATGGATATTGACCATGATGCTCTGCTTCAGGAACACGGCCCTAAAGTGACTTGTCCTGGCAAATGTCAATGTTTTCAATGTCAGAATGCGAATTGCTTAGCTAAAGAGGGGCAACAGAAGATGCCACGGCCGGGCTCTTATTAGCTGAAGGGTGTAGCCGAAGAGCCCTAAAGCCTTAGCTGAGCTGCACACGTGCAGAAGCAGCCCAGCGCGTCACGGTGCCACACGGCAGCGATTGCTTGTGACGCCATTTTTGCTCTTTCTCTGGACTCTCAGGTGAGCGGGAATTTTCGCAGACAGAAAAGAAAAGGAGCTAATTGCCTCTCTGGGGCTCGGCTGCGAGGACTCTGAGAGAGAGAGAGAGAGAGAGAGAGAGAGGGAGAGGGAGAGGGAGAGAGAGAGAGAGAGAGAGAGAGAGAGAGAGAGAGAGAGAACGTTAGCGCTCATCCCAAATCTTCAGCACTCAGCCGAGCTGATTTCAGTGACTGTGGAGGGATTAGACTGTTGAGCTATTTACCTTCCACATCTGAATCCTTTCTAAATGTGAATGCCATCCTCATTAGTTTGAAGTGTTGAATGCATAAATAATGAACTCGCACACACACAGTCACATGCATACATATATACTCTGTGAGGACACACTATACATATTCATGTAGATTTCATATGCTGAGAGGAGATGGATTTAAGTGTGTGTACAGAGGGCTACTGAGATGGATGTAAATGTGTGTACAGTGTGTGACTGAGATGGATGTAGATGTGTGTACAGTGTGTGACTGAGATGGATGTAAATGTGTGTACAGTGTGTGACTGAGATGGATGTAGATGTGTGTACAGTGTGTTACTGAGATGGATGTAAATGTGTGTACAGTGTGTGACTGAGATGGATGTAGATGTGTGTACAGTGTGTGACTGAGATGGATGTAGATGTGTGTAGTGTGTTACTGAGATGGATGTAGATGTGTGTGTGGTGCTCTACTGATGGCCTGCTCTGCTCAGGCTTTGCTGAGCTCAGCGGTTTTGCAGAGATGAAGAGCACAGCCGTGAGCGATGGAGAGTGTGCATGCTTAAGGTGATCAGCTCCACAGTGGCTGATCCTCCCCAGTAGCATTGCTGAGAGTATGACCGGCATGCATTACAGTCAGTTTTGCATGTAAATGCGGCTGCTTGTCTTACCTGCTATCTCTCTCCCTCTTTCCCTCTCTTCTTTCTCCCCCCCTCCTCTCTCTTCAGTATTTGGGCCTGGTGGAGGTGGATGAGTCCAGGGGGATGCACGTGTGTGAAGAGGCAGTGAAGAAGCTCAAAGTAGTGAGTATAAGATGGCTATCTCTCTCTGTCTCAGTCTCTCTCTCTCTCTCTCTCTCTCTCTCTCTCTCTCTCTCTCTGTCTCAGTCTCTCTCTCTCTGTCTCTCTCTCTCTCTCTCTCTCTCTGTCTCTCTCTCGCTCTCTCTCTCTCTGTCTCAGTCTCTGTCTCTCTCTCGCTCTCTCTCTCTCTGTCTCAGTCTCTCTCTCTCTCTCTCTGTCTCAGTCTCAGTCTCTGTCTCTGTCTCTGTCTCTGTCTCTCTCTCTCTCTCTCTCTCTCTGTCTCTCTCTGTCTCTCTCTCTGTCTCAGTCTGTCTCTCTCTCTCTCTCTCTCTCTCTCTCTCTCTCTCTCTCTCTCTCTCTCTGTCTCTCTCTCTCTCTCTCTCTCTCTCTCTCTGTCTCTCTCTGTCTCTCTCTCTGTCTCAGTCTCTCTCTCTCTCTCTCTGTCTCAGTCTCTGTCTCGTCCTGTTGCAGTCCAGCGCAGTGTTTCTCATGTGTTCAGCAGTGCTCCTTAGCCAGGCGTGAAGTGCAGGCGCTCCCAGTCGTGCAGCTGGCTTGTTTACACAAGCAGCGGAGGGCTGGGTAGCTCAAGGACACGACTGCAGCACCCACCCCCCCCCCCCCCCCCCATCCCTCTCCCCTCCTTGCCTTTTACCGCCATCTCCTTTCCCCTCTCTTTCTCCTGCTCTCCCCTGCTCCCTACTTTCCTTTACCCCATCTTGTTTCTTGTTATCTTCCTCATTTCACCCTGCCCCTCACCTTTCTTATCCCTCCTTCTCCTCCTCCTCCTCCTCCTCTCCTCCTTTCTTCTCTTGTCCCCTCCCCTCATCTCCTGATCGTTTATCTGTGCAGCTCTTCATTATTAAACCCCAGCACCTCTCTGGCGTTCCCGGCAGACGGGCTTAGAGAGAGAGCCAAATCTCCTCCCCCCCATGCCTGCCCCCCCCCCCCTTGCGGCCGCGTCAGGACGCAGTGAATGGGCCCAGTCAGGGCCGAGCCTGTCGCCCCTGTCCCAGCCAGGCCGCCGCCTCGTGTGAGGTCGCGCGCCGCTTTCGTCCCCGGGTCTGTTCCCCCCGCTAACGCGGCTGCAGCGGGGAGCGGAGAGTGGCCTGACGGTGACCCCTGTCTGCCCCCGCCCCCCCCACACTTTACCCCCCAACACCAGGAACTCACAGCCTGTACACCTGCCTCAGAGCTTCCCCTGCCTGTGTGTGTGTGTGTGTGTGTGTGTGTTCCTTCTCCCTCTCTCTCTCTCTCTGTCTCTTTCCCTCCACTTCCCCTCCCTTCTGTCGTTTCCCAATCCCTGCAGTCCTGTTTCTCCTGCTGTTTTCAGCTCTTACTCCTCATCCCTATTTATCTTTATTTCTCCCTCTGTACCCTCTGCCCAATCACTCCTTTTGCCTCTCTCTCCCATACTCTGCTTTCTCCTTCTGCTTTACCCTTTTCTTCCTTTCCATTTCTCCCTTGCTCTCTCTCGCACTCTCCATCTCTCTCACCCCTCCCTCTCTGTCTGTCTTCCTTCCCCTCCATCCTTCTTTCTCTCTCTCTCTCTTTGTCTCTGTCTCTCCCCCTCTCTCTCAGCTGTATTTTAATTGCCTTCCTCTCCTCCCATCCTGGTGTAGTTTAAGCACAGCTGCTCCCCGCTGAGTCAGTAGTGTTTGCCTCTGATCCTTCATCACAGGCGAGGAGGAGGAAGAGGAGCAAGCTGGCTTTATCTTGGCTCTCTGTCTTCTTCCCCTCCATCTCCTGCTCTCTCTATCTCTCTCTCTCTCTCTCTCTCTCCACCCCCCCCCCTCTGGAATTATGCAAATAGTGCCCTTCTATCGGTTTGTCATGCTTTCAGAGCAGCCCCCCCCCCCCCCCCCATACCCCCAACCCCCTCCCAGCGTGCATCACCCAGCCGTCGTCTCCGTTTGTTTTGATGGTATTTTTAGAATCGCCCGGCTCTCGCCCCCCGCCGCCCCGTTTGAGAACACCAGGACGCTTCCCGAAAACCCGGGGATCCAGGGCGGTGGGGGGCGGAGCGCGTGCGACAGAGAGGAAGCATCTTCTCCGAGCGGCTGTGTGGAGTGGCCTGCTGCAGCCGGACCTGCGCCTCTCCCCCTGCTGGGCCTGTGCGTCGGCTGGGCGCTCGCGGCGATCTGTTAGCGCTGTGCGTTCAAATGGCTGCCAGTGCAGTCTAATGGATGTAAAACTGGGCTTGTAGTCAAGAGGTTGCAGGTTTTATCCCCAGGTTAGGGCACTGCCATTGCAAAAAAGGTTTGACCTCATTTACTTCAGCAATATCCGGTTGTATGAGGACTATGCAAAAAAGAAAACTTTTTTGCGTTACTATGGACCAGAGCGATATTTTTAAATGGCAGTAAAAACGGTATCAAGCTAACGTGCTAACAGTCCAGGTGTTGACTCTGCAGGTTAGTTTAACCTGTCCGGGGGTCCCTGGGCCTTTTCATCTCCTTTACAAAAGTTTTGGTTAATCACTGACTGAAGACCCCCGCCCAAATGCTTTTCCTTCCGAAAGACCGCTTAGAGGTGTACAGGAGCCAGAGGCTCAGATGCCACTAACAACAGCGGTAGTTCAGGATTTTAGTAGCTTTGCAGTTGGAAAAACATCTACCGTTTACTACAGGACTTGCAAGCAGCTAGCAGACGAACAGCTTCCTGCCGTATGAACCGTGTCAGTTCCTGTATGAACCATGTGCGTTCTCGTATTAACTGTGCGTTCTCGTATGAATTGTGTCCACTCACGTATCGACCGTGTGCGCTCCCTGTTGTGTTTCAGAGCGGGAAGAAGTCGGTCAAAGCTGTGCTGTGGGTGTCAGCAGATGGCCTGAGGGTCGTGGATGACAAAACCAAGGTAAGGCTGTGACTACCCTTTGTGTGTGTGTGTGTGTTTATATGAGTGTGTGTGTCATTGTGTGTCCATGTGTTTGTGTTTGTGTGTTTGTGTGTGTGTGTGTGTGTGTCCACGTGTATGTGTTTGTATGTGTGTGTTTGTGTGTGTGTGTGTGTTTGAATCTGTGTATGTGTCTTATGTATGGGATAACCAGAGCACCCCTCCCACAATACATTATGGGCCAGATTTACTAAGGAAACAGTCGCGGCGCAGAACACTCCCTGTATTGCGGCTCTGCTGCGGTCACTGATGCCGACTGTTCCAGAGCCGCATTCACCCAGCAAGCCTGTCATTTAGCGAGCAGGTGGGAACAGAGCTGACAGAGGCACAGCAGGTGAGACAGCTTCCCAAAACAGTGACATGAGAATCGCCCCCGCCCTCCCCCCCCCCCCCCCCCCCCACACTCGCACACACACACACTTACCCCCCCCACACGCACGCACACACACACACACACACACACACCCCAGCTGTCACTCTGTCCCCCTGGCCCCGCCTCTCAGAGCGCGGGGCTGCCAGGGCTGGGCGGGGCTGATGATGTCGCGGCTCTGGCGCGGGCGGCTGGTGAATGCTTTTTCCTTTCCGAGGCCAGGTCAGCCGCCCGGGGAGCCAGATTGCTGAGGTTTCAGTCTTTACATTTTGGGAGGGGGGGGGTGGGTGGGTGTTTAGGAGGGGGGGGGGGGGGGACAGAGGGAGACAGAGTGCACTCACTTCACCCTGGCCTGTTCGGCTGCCAGCTCGTCAGGGGCCTCCCGTCACGAGAGCAATTATCAGACTTTCCTTTCAGGGGAGAGGAAAGCGAAAGAAAAGAGAGGGGGGAAAAAAGAGACTCACAAAGTAGGCTTTTTGTTTCTGTGTGGCTCCACACAAATGACCCCTTCTACACACACACACACACACACCTCGCTCTGGCTCTCTTTCCGCTGACCTTCCTCTGAGTCAGCAACCCCCCGCCCCTCCCCAATTCACCTTTCTTTCCCCCCCAAAGCCCGCCTCCCTTCTGTCTGCTCTGAAAGAGTCAGCAGCAGCGGGACACGCAGCCGCAGAAACACCCACGTCTGCTCCTGTACCCGACCCGCTCTCCATGAGTCAGCACCGTGCCCCTTCCGTCAACTCACCACCCCCCCCCCTCCTCCGGTGCCCCCCTCAATGCCCCCTGTACACCCCTCACTGAAGACCACCCCCCCCCCCCCCATCCACAGAAAGCTCTTTAATCGACTAATTGGCTTAGCATGAATGGATCATTCTTCCACTCCATCTTTCTCAGTGGGGAAAGTGAGGGAGGAAGCTGATGGGCATGTGTGACCCTCTCCTCCTCTTCCTCCCTCTCTTTCACTCTCTGTCTCTCCCTCTCCCTCTGTCTCTGTCTCTGGACTCACAACTCTTTCTATTGTGGGCCGTAGTTCTTACAGGATCCAAAAGTGCCCCTCCCTCCCCTTTCGCCCATTGGGGTTGAAATGCCTCCTCTCTCCCCCCAGCAATTTAATGGCCCGGAAAGAGAGCAGGACGGAACGGCCAAAGAACATTCCGGTATCTGGGCAATCATCGTGTCGGAATATTCTTAAGCTGTTTACTGAAAATAGGACCTAGGAGTGGAAACAACACGACCATAAATCCTTCGATATTCAGGAGACCTCGTTAGATAACGGTCGATCTCCCTTTTCCACGTGTGTGTCGGTTCTTGGTTCAGTGAGAGATGCGGTGTTTTGATGTGCTGGTAATTCGCCGTTAATGCTCACCCCGTTCACTCTGTTTACGTCTCCATTTGCACAAACTGAATTTTTTTTTTGTGAAAACCAGGAAGTGCTATGTTTTCTGTTCTTCGGCTGCAGGACCTCATCGTGGACCAGACCATCGAGAAGGTGTCCTTCTGCGCGCCCGACAGGAACTATGACAAGGCGTTCTCGTACATCTGCCGCGACGGCACCACGCGCCGCTGGATATGCCACTGCTTCATGGCCCTGAAGGACTCGGTGAGCCCCGGATCGGTCTCGCCTGCTCGCCGCTCAGTGGCCGCGGTTAGAATGACCGCCGGCTTAACTGATCTGGAATCAGTGCTTAAGGGGGCCGCACGGCGCTTACCGTAGATAACGCCAGCGATAGATCTTTATTTCAGATGTTTACTGTGACGTTTCAAACGTTTATTGGCCGTCCCTCAAGGCCAACAAAATACTCAGAGCACAGTCCAAGCTCGCAGGCTTTTTTTTCCATTCCCTCATTGGCCCGAACAGGGGAACAGAGAGGAGGTTCAGTCACTTCAGTACGCTTCAGGAATACAGACTGTGACAGCTGTGACATCACCAGAAATACGGGTTGACCAAAGCAGAGTGGCTCAGTCTGTACAGGGACAGGCCACGTATGGGCTAAGCCCTATAGCCTAGTCATAGCTAGTCATAGCTAGGCTATGTTATTAACCGGCTATCTGGGAAGGTTCTGAGAGGAGTTCCCGAAGGCGGCTAACGCTGACGCTAACACGGAACGGTTTTGTCCACCAGGGGGAGCGCCTGAGTCACGCGGTGGGCTGCGCCTTCGCCGCCTGCCTCGAGCGGAAGCAGCGGCGGGAGAAGGAGTGCGGGGTCACCGCCTCCTTCGACGCCAGCCGCACCTCCTTCGTGCGCGAGGGGTCCTTCCGCGTCACCTCGGCCGGCCAGCAGCCCGACCGCGAGGACATCATGAAGCAGCTGCAGGAGAAGAAGAAAGGTACTGGCGCCCTCTGCCTGCTGGGCTGAATCACTGCAACACCGTGCACCGATATTTGCTGAACCAGGGCTGTATTAAAGTTAGTGGGAATTCATCACATGTCAGACTCCATGGTTCGTAGGGCAGCTGACTAAACCCATATATGACCCCCCCCCCCCCCCGTTTGGCTGGGAGTTTGATTCCCCATCATAGCACTGTGATCCCACCTCTATCTGTGCCCCTCTCTGCTCTCTCCCTGCCTGATTAAAGTGAGAAAAATGCATAAGCAGAGCGGACTCTCCTCTCTCCTGCTAAACTCCCATGATGCTTTGTTCTTCGCTTGGTGCCCAGCCTATTGAGCGCGGCCCTGACCTCTTCCGGTCTGGCAGCGGGTGGCTGGTCTGAATTGCACGGGCAATTGAATTTGACTGTGTAACTCAATCATTGCCCGGTGGCCTCGAACGGCGAGAGTTACAGAAGCTTGTAATAAATTCTATTGCATCGGCTGCACTTCACTGCATCGACAGCGCAAAGGGCACAAGTAATGCGAGGCTCCAGATTGAGATGAAATAACTGATAAAATGCGTGAAACAGCCGTCCTGTTGGACTTGTGTGGTATTTATGGCGCGCTACACAGAAGCCTGAATGTGACGGAGATCTCTCCACCCTCACTCCACCCCCCAACCCCACCCCCCCCCCCGTAGCGGAGCCCCCGTGCGCCATCCCCGCCATTCCACCGGGCACCGCCTCCCCCCCGGAGGGCGCGGCCTCGCCGGTGGACCGGGCAGAGCCGGGGGGGCCCCACGCCATCCCCCGGCGCCACGCCCCCATCGAGCAGCTGGTGCGGCAGGGCTCCTTCCGCGGCTTCCCCGCCCTCAGCCAGAAGAACTCGCCCTTCAAGCGCCAGCTGTCCCTGCGGCTCAACGACCTGCCGTCCACCCTGCAGCGCAAGACCGACTTCCAGACCAAGAACCCCGGTGAGCGCCCCGCCCCGCCGTCCCCACGGCAACCGGTCCGTCCGTCCGTCGCCGTGGAAACTGGGGCGCTCCCAAGGACGGTGATGATGCCGGTGGAGGTTATGTCCTTGGGGGGGGACGTCTTATCATTAATGTGCGCAATCTGTAATGTAGCCCTGAAAACTCCTCCAGCCAGAATCTCATGATGGAGAGGTGGCCAACTCCAGTCCTGGAGAACTGCGGTGGCTTTGGGTTTTGTGTTTTCTTTTCAATTTTAAGCCTGCTTAGGCCTTGGAAATAAGGTGCTTGGACTCTTTAGCCAATCAGTGACTATTATTCATATGCGGAGACTCAATGAAAACCAGCCGACACTGCAGCCAAACAGGACTGGAGTTTGATTCCCCCCCAAGTAGTTGGCCATCTGGTTACAATAGAGAATCTGTTGTCATATTAACACAGCATTTAAAAAAAAAAATCAATCCTGTCAGCCAGAGAAGGTGTTCGCAGGTACAGTTACCGGTAGCAACATAACTGCATAATTAACACGTTTGCATTGGCGTCATTTCTGGCAAGGCAGCTCCTCAGAGTGATGCCCAGCGCTTGCTCTCAGCAGTTTCATTAGTAATCATTCACAGAGCAGAGGTTGCGCTTGCATAATTATACGGTGTCTGTGTTGTTCTTGCTCTTTATCAGCAGCATAATCTTGCAAGGACACCTGTGCCAGATGCCCAGCCAGAGGCACGGTTATTACTCCGATCATAATAATCTTTCCGGCACCTTCCTGATTAATTGGGCGGTGTATTGTTAGCCGCGGTCAGCACTGGTGCTGATTTGCTCTTTTGTTTTGTGCTGTGTCTCCTCTTGCTGTGAGCTGAGGCTCGCTCTGCTCACAGGGAAAAGAGAAACTGCCTTTGGCACCTGTTCAGAGTGGAGCAGGCTGTCACTTAGTTTGATACAGCATCAGTGTCTGTGTTACGCTCTCTCACACACACACACACACTCACTAACACACACACACACACACTCCGCTCCAGCAGCTATATCAGAGCCATTCTTCTCCCTGCTCGCCCTTCTCCCCACACAATGGCCGTTTTGATGGGAGCCTCAGATCAGCTGTCTGAGGCGGTCCGGGCTCTCAGATGGGAGAGGGACCCCGCCAGCACCCCCCTCAGGCTCCGGGGGGCTCCTTAAAGCCGCAGTCTCTCCAGAGGAAGCCCTGCCGTGCTGAGAGAGCTCTCTGGAGAAACCCCACGGCCGAGGGGACAAGGCTCTTACATGTGACCCCGGCCTCTTTTCGGACGTTGAAAGGGGGGAACTGGGAGGCTGTGAGCTGCGGGACATTTTTAAAAGGCCTGAGGGGAGGGGGAGGGGGCAGTGGAGGATTGGATTAGTCTCTCCATGAGGGGTTCACAGGATGTTTGAGAGCTCTGATGAGCTGGGCTGTCCACTCTGACACCGCCCCCCCCGTTCCTCCCCCCCCCCCCCCCCCCCCCCCCCCCCTTTTCAGTTCCAGAGATGGACCTGACCGTGTCGGGCGAGGCGGACAGCATCAACGCCCTCTGCTGCCAAATCAACACCTCTTTCACCAAGCCCTCCGATGACCTTTTCGCTACCGCTAATGGCGTCCCAGCATGCACGGCGCCGCCCGCCATCCCTCCTCCACCCGCACCCCAGCAAGGTGAGGAAATGACCTTTGCACTGCAACCTTAAGTAATAGTCAAGTAATGTAAATGCACTTTTAGTTATTTGTTAACGTAATCTATGTAAGTTTTAAAATTTTATTTCTTGTATGCCAGCTGTGTCACCTGAAGCTATTCTGGCCTTGTCTTTGTCCCCCTCCCCCTCACGCTCTCTGCAGCCTCAACCTCGTGGGTGCAGGCGGAGCCAGCGGCTCAGTCCCCGCCCCCCGTGCAGAGCGGGCACAAGCGGACCCCCTCGGAGGCGGAGCGTTGGCTGGAGGAGGTGGCCAAGACTGTGAAGGCCCAGCAGCAGCAGCAGGTCCTGCCTCTAGCCCCGCCCCTCGCTCAGCCACTCCCCCAGCTGGCCCCGCCCCCCATACCCACCCTGCCCGCCCCACCGGGGTCCCTGCCCACCTCCATGCAGCCCTTCCCCATGGCGTTCGACGCCACCCCCGCCCCCGTGGGCATGTACGGGCAGCCGCCCCTGCAGCCCGCCTTCGTGCCCATGCAGGCCTACATGCCCGCGCTGGCCAACAGCATGACCTACCCCAACGCCAGCGTTCCCGTGGTGGGCATCACGCCCTCCCAGATGGTGGCCAACGTCTTCTGCACCGCGACCAGCTCCAGCGGGGGCGGGGCCAAGGCCGGCCCCCTCGGAGGCCCCGCCCACCACGCCTTCCCCGCCCACACCGGAGGATTCTCCACGGCCCCCTTCGCCAACCCGCCGGCCGTCAACGGGCTCCCGCCCAACCCCGTCCCCGCCGCCACGGCCAATCAGAACGGCGCCAGCAACGGAGCCGGGTGGCCCGTGGAGGCGGCCCAGCAGCCGGCCCCGCCCACCGACTCCCAGGAGGCCGCTCGGTTTGAGGCCCAGTGGGCGGCCCTGGAGACCAAAACGCCGCCCAAGGCGCCCAACCCCTTTTCCAACGACCTGAAAAAGACCTTTGAGATCGAGCTTTAACTGGGCCACGCTGTCCCCTGGGGCGGGCTCGACCAACTGTGATGCAGATACACAAAAACTCAACCACTCCCCCTCTCCCAGTACCATTATTTCTCTTCTTGATTTTCTGTTTCCTGGGAGAACCACACCCCTACCCCCCCAGCTTCACTGATAAAGGTAAAAGATGGAGCTCCCCCCCCCTCCCAAAAAAAAAAAAATGGGACACCATGAAAGAAGAGAACTAGGGTGGGTTTGGGGGGGAGGTCTTCTGGCTATAATCGGTCTTGGTTGCCAGGTCTGTATGTCCCGACCCCTCAGACTATCAGTTTACAAACCTGTTAGCAGAGCTTGAAAAGCTGGAGGATTCAAAGTCAGTCAAGTCAGTAAAAAAAACAGGAAAATGAAAAAAGAGAGAGAGGGATTTCAGAGAGACCTGAGGATTCCCACTGCCTACCACAACAACACTCGAAAATGACATCACCTGACAGAGGGGGATCAGAAGAGGACTGGACTTGGTCTCTTATATTTAACCAATAAAAAGTATCCGGAGGGACATTATATCTATTTTGTTTGATTTTATCCGTTACCTTTTTAAATCAGATTTTAATCACCAAAAATATTTAAGGTAGATTTTACTTCCCTGTGTGAATAAGATTTTATTTATGTTTGTATACATGGAAGGAAGTCCAGAAATGCCAGCTGTAATTTGTCAGTAGTTTTGAATGGAGAACTGACTCACCAAATGAGACTGCTTAATTATAGCCTTATGGACAAAGCTGTGAGCCGTAGCACATGGGAGTGTAAATAGCATGTTTTCTTTCCCCTATTTATTGCCCTGTGTGTGACCGTCAATTGCTGTTCAGCCTAAAATGAGTCAATGCTCCATCATTACAGACGCCTCCATTTGTCCCCATGACAACCAGCGCCCTGTTTCCGGAGCAGAGGTGCGTGAACATTCCAGAACGTTCCAGCTGAGCAGACGTGCGCGGCACGTTTTTTGGGCCGGGGGATGTAGAAAGATTCCCGAGATTCCGAGTCTGGAATCGGATCTGAAGCCGAAGTCAAGTCTTGTGTATTCCGTCCAAGTACGTTGCTGGGCTGGGCTGGGCTGGGCTGGTGTGGGGGTGCAAGTTTGGGTACGGAAGAGCGTTGGTTTGGGCACAGAGGGCGACAGGCACAGACCTTCATGTGAGGCACGAGTGGGGTTTCGCTGAAGAAGGAGAGGCGTGATTGGAACCGGAGGGCGGGGCCGGGAACTGTAGCCGTGTTTGTGAATGAGGTGTCCTTTAGCACCTGTGTTTCCGCCAGTGCGATACTCTGACAAAGCAGAGCATTTTTGCGGGTGTTGTTGAATCACTGTGAGAGCAGCTGGCTCTTCTATGGGTAGTTCTGAGAAGTGGAGCGCGCTGCATCGAAGAGAGAACCTGAGCAAGCAGGCCTTAGATTACTGAGGGGGGAAGAGAAGGTTTAGGGAGGGGCCAGAGAAAGGTGCGGATTCATCCGGACGGAGAGGAAGAAACGAGGGGAGGGACGTGCATGTGGACGGAGATGAAAGGAGGAAACGGATAGAGAGAGGAGCAGGTGAGAGGGAAAAAGCAGGAAGACGTGGGTTACAGGAAGAGAAAAAAAGGATTTACCATTTCTTTCCATTAGTTTATGCAGGAATGAGGTTTTTTGGGCTCGGGGTTCCAGGGGACAGGTACGTAGATGAGGGCGTGTCCACATGCGCAGGTGTGACGGAAGTACCTGCTTGGGGTGAATATGATAATTGCTTGTGCCGCGCTGTGCTTCTTCAATGGCTTAATTTGGGGATTTCTGCCAGACGGCAGTTGTTGCGACCAATAGCGTGAGTAATCTCAAGGTATAAGGTGGATGGGGGTGTCCTGAAGGGTGAGGTCAGCTCTGTGGTACTTTAATTTTTGCTACGGTCTCACCTCAAGTTCAGAACAGTGTGTGAGGACTGTAGAGCTGTGAGGGGCAAGGCTGCGAGCCAAACCGATTTTTAAAAGGTACTTTGTGTGCGGTTTGTGATGGAAATGAAAATGGATTCCTTCAAGGAAGTGAAGATCAGGTACTGTGCATTTTAAGGCTTATTCCCTGGCATTTCACTCCCAGAGTGACTGAGGCTTGATTCTGGAAAGAGAATGGTTCTGTGTTGCATGTAACTAAAAAAAAAAAACAGGAAAGATAATTGTAAAAAAAAAAAAAAAAAAAAAAAGAAGGAACTGAAGTCACACCTGAGTGAGAAAATGAAAGGCCTCTAGTTCTCAGAGCGCAGGAGCATTTTGAATACATGCAAAAATACATGCAAATGGAGCTGCCACCTTCCAGTGAATTTACAGTCCTGTCTTCAGACAGCATTCTTACAGTCCGTGGAGACTGTTGTGAAAGCCAGCGGACAGAGCGATCGCGTCTCAAAACAACCCACGTCTTCCTGGAATTCCTTGGGTACTCAGACTCTCATATGCACCACAATCCTTGGCTTCCCTGTGTCTGTCTGTCCATTTCCTAGAAAGAAATGAAACATTTGCAGGGGAACCATTTTGCTATCGGAAAATATTTTTTACCACAACCCCCTCCCCCCTCCTTCCCCCCACCAAAATGGAAAAATAGTCACTGTTTAATTTACATTTCATGTCCCTAATCCCTCTTTCCAGGCCCCTTCTAAAATAAAATTGAAAAAAGTAAGTTCATTATGTTCATGGCAAAACAAGAAAACTAAATTACCTCATATACTTGATTGTAACTGTAGTGTAGTGATAACAAACCAGTGAAGCTTATTTTTAACCTTTATTTACAGAATTTTGTATCTAAACCTACATATTTGTATTGTAATTACATTGTACAAAGATAAATAAATAATATAATGTTAAAATGTTAACATTGGTTGTTTTGGTTTTGATATCTGTCTTTTCTGTTTAAAGATCAATTTTTTTCAATGTGTTTTTTGGTCCTTCATTTGCTTTGCATTTCTATTACATTTTTCCTGGGAAGATTCGATTCTTGACTTCCTTATTCTCCTCAGGTGCAAGGCGAGGTCTCCACTAGCACACAAAGAATGTCAATTATTGAAGTTAATGAGGTGTGTAGGGTGTGCATTCCAAACTGTGCCTTATTAAATACACCGATGGCCAGGAGCTGAACAGCTCCCCATGTTTTCCCATAACTAAGGAGACACTGCAAATGTCCTCAATGACCATTTCTGCATCCTCCTCTTTGGCTGTACATCTCCACATCAGTCTCTTTCTTCAGGAGTTCAGCAACCCATATAGTTCCACACATAACCCCACAAACGTGGAATCCAGTGAATGATGCGTTTTTCTGGGTGTTGACTCTAAAATACTCCCCAGTGCAAATTACGCAGTATGTGGTCTGTTTAGGTTTATGACGTGATCGTTATGGATACGTTCACCACAACTCTCCGCATACGTCCTCTGTGTGTGAGAGAGGGGGAGAGAGAGAGTGTGTGAGAGAGTGGTTGGGGGAAGTGGTGGAGGATGACCAATTTCCAATTCATTCTCTGAATGGCAAAACAGTCATGGGTTAGGAGTGACTCAAACCTTCTTTATAAAGCTGTTGCTGTGTTAAACAAGAGATGGGGAAAATGTCCACTTATCCCACTGATTTCAACATCAACTAGGATAAGTGGACGTTTTTTTCTAACACTTTCCACTGAGAAAAAGTGCAGGTCAAAAGTCTGCCTGGACAAGGCCTCTTTTCATACTGTGTTCCAAAGGCCGTGAGAAACACGCCGGCGGCAGAAAACTTTACTCGTTTTAATAGTAATTCTATTGTTATTGTCATTCTGCAGCACAACTGTGTGCGAGAGGGGAGTCTAAAAGCGCACAAGGAAAAATAAAATGAAGAGGACAGAGCTGGAGCAAGAACTGGGCCTACAGTAGGTGGTAGTTGGGTTGCCATGGATACCGCACTGAATGGGTAATTTATATACATCCCAAAAGCGCCAGTTAAGCAGCTACAGCGCATATGCATCAGCCCAAAGAAAACGATTCAGTGCGATTACAGTCTTTGCCAAAAAAGAAGAAAAAAAACGTAGAATCAACAGCGTCCTTAATGGCTTAATTCATTGTGCGTTTAGTTTATCCTCTTTTTAAAGGACTACAGCATAGCTGCAGGTCAGTCACCTATAATCCTATATATATATTCAATTTACGATATATGTTTTAGCTACACGGTTGCTCTAAAAGTAATGTGGGCCAAAGCCATACCAAAGAAATCAAGACGCCTATTTGGCGAATTGTCATGTAAATGACAAAATAACTTCTGCGCCTTAAACGGTTAAACTCCCCCATTCACTTTTACGCATTTATGTTCGCTACTTTTGTCACAATTCGACTTTTCCTTTAACAGCTCTATCGAACCGCATGGCAAATTGTAAAAATTATGAAAAGCTACACACATGTTGTCCAATGTATGCTAATTTGCTAATTTCATAGAATTAAATATGCTAATTTGAAACGTCCATCTACTTCAAAGGCTTGCGTCACGGTAGCCCGTATGAGCACCTGAAGCGGTTCTGGCATATTTTCCCCATCTGATCCCCGCACGGCAACTGTATCCTAATCGCGTTTGATTAATGGCCTGTGCTTAGTTGGCAAATTTGAACGGAAGTGTACTTCTCTCTCCGCTATCTAATTTATATTTCACAGTAAGAAGCAGTTTACCGGCAGGGTGCTTTATTTGCAGGCGCGTCCGTTCCAGTTTTGTTCCACACAATGCTCTTTCAATCAAAAGAAGAAGATTGCACGTGTGTCCAATAGGACTTTGTCACATGTAAAAGGCGCCGTACGGTAAGGATTGTTTGCTGTTTATTTAGCCTAGCACCTTAAGGTGTTTCCTTTGAATCTTGGGTGTCTCACTGGTCATCCCGTCCTTTGTATAATATCTGTTCAAGAAGCAAATTCATCATTTGAGTGCTATTTTCCAAGTACTGTTAGAATTTAATTGGTGGTGATTTATAAAAATAAAAAAAACCTGAAGTCAGTGTTCAAAGGAGAAAGCAAAGAAAGAGAAAATGTGGAGGAGACAAAAACGAAAAAATACCAGGACATGGTTAAATTTGAATTAAAACTGGAGCCCAGTATGGAGGTACCCAGTTTATGGCCTTTGCCTTTTCCTGACCTGGCCAGCCTCTAGACCACTGCCAGTTTGTGAAAGAACACTGAAAAGCTGTAACAGAGTGTGAGCAAATACGACACGCAAACAATACATCAATATGGCTATATACAAATATGAGTATTCAATGAGAGTGGTGTGGCGATTGTGTTGTAGGAAGTCCAAGTTTAAGGCCTGAAATGCAGGGGTAAACTGGAAAATCACGGGGGAGTCCCAGTCCCAGCCACTCTATCACACTCCCATTTAGGCTGCAGTTATATGCACATCAAAGGCCACCAAATCTTGTAAATGACATGGGTTTCTTAGACCTTGTAAGAACTCTGTTATAGTTTTATCCAGATTGTAAAACAGATTGACCAGCCTGTTTACATAAGTTCCTCAAAACACACACACACCCTATCCTTGAAGCATGAACATGAAATAATAATCAGAGCCTTTGGAATGGGATGTGTTAAGTGACCTCGGCCAACCTCTCCAAGAGGGCACAAAAAGGGTGAAAAAAAACAAGCCCTTGGCATTAAGCAAGTGTCTCTGACAAAAGCAACAAGGTTTGGTGAAAGGGTCCCGCAGTCCAAAAGGCTTGTCCGCTTAATTTGGAGGAGAACACGGGACCTCGGCTGCCAGTGTACATGCCCTGCGCCCTTTGTGGACTAGCGCCCTTAAAACCACTTGGAATCGATTGGCGTCTCTGTGGGATCACACCGGGACAAGGGCGGCGAGATAGCCGGAACCGCTAATCTCTTTATGCCGAGACCAGGCCGGTTTTTAGGGCCCAGTTCCGCTCCGGCAAATCAAATCTTCTGGGTCGGTTCTGTTTGCCTCTTTTGCAAATCCCGGTGTTCTCTTCCAGGGGCATGCTGAAATTATATTCCTGACCCCGGCTCTGTTGCGATCGGATTGCTCTTTTCCTGGTGCTGGTGTGCAGCTTTAAGGGTAAGGTTTAGTTAAGTTTTCTATCCCTCTCTCTCTCTCCCTCCCTCTCAGTCTCCCTCTCTTGTTCTTTCTCTTGCTGTCCCTCTCTCCCTCCAGCTCTTTCTCTTGTTAGTGATATGTTAGTGATAAACAAGTATGAAAAATGAATCCTATGAGCTTGTTAGGAGTATCAGGCAACCTACAAGTTGAATGAAAAACACTAATAAGGACAGTGATAAGAACAGAATTACTAACAATACTAATATTGGAGATGGTGCCTCACTGATTGTCCTTCATTTTGAGACTGGAGGCCACATATCTTGCTTCTAGTGCTACACATTCAGTTTCCTCCCCCAGTATATAGGGGCTTTTTTTCTATATAATAGAGTTTGTGAAAATGGTTCCAACTTTTCAATAGATGTTAGTCCTTATGTCCTGGTATTTTGGGCATTCTGTAAGGAAATGCCGCCCTGTCCCCACTGCCTGTCCTCTCTGGGCAGCCAGATCTGCGTGTAACGGCCAATTGCTATGGCTTGCTGAGTCTGTACACTGTCAGTTATTTTCTCAATTTGTTATCAGTTACCATGGTCAGATATTTTGCCACGCTACTCTCTTTTATAGTCATGATTTGATTTGGGTTAATTCTTTTAAATAATGTATCGCTACCCTCAGGCTGATTGGTGTTGGTGATAGTAGTCTCTCTCCCTCTGCCTCTCTCTCTCTGTCATGGAGACTGGCTTCAGTGTCCTGGTGTTGCCCAGGCTGTGCTGGTGTTGGTTCCCCTAGTGCCAGCCCCTGTCATTCAGAGAGAACCCTGGACTCATAGAAGGCTCAAGGTTAACTTTGCTCTCAGAGAGGTTGTGAGGGCAAAGGTCACTGGCGACCAGCAGATGCTAAAAAAGTAATGAGAGTCAGACTCTGGGAGATGCTGAGTGACACTGACTGACAGAATTAGAATGGTGACAGTCTTAGAGAGACATACGGTGGAAGGGACAGGGGCACTAAGACTGTGAGAGACATAGATTGACAGGATTAGAGACACTGTCTGTGAAATACAGACACTGAGATGCAGACTGACCCTAAGACACAGACAGACAGACACTGAGATTAGATGAGAAAGGAAACGGAGACAATGACAGGTGGAGACTGGAAAACCATCCCATGCCAGGAAGCAAGCATTCAGGATGGCAGGCGCTGAGAGAGCCACACCCAGCAGCCTCTGTGAGTCTGTCCTTTGCAGACTGCGAGGACCCCTAATGACCAGTATGTGTTCCTTTGTGGCTGACCCCTCCTCGCCTGATGACCAACAGACAGCAGCAGGAAACCAAATTAAGTAGCACCATGTATTCGTAAGAATCCGGTTTATTAATTACCCAGGCAAGCTTGACCTGCTCAGTTCCTGTACAGCTGGGATACTTGGATCTGGCCCTTGAGGACAGCTGCTGGTTTTCATTCTTCCCCTCTAATCAGGACTGGTTTAAACCAGGGACACCAGCTGAGTGGCCAATCAGTGGCATCAATCAATCAATTAAATTTTGGTTGGGGCAAAAAAAAAAAAAGGAAACCAGCAATAATACTGACCAGATTTGAATCCCTGCTGTACAGGCCTGTACTAGGGTCCCTGGAGCATGGATACTCAAATCTGTCCCTGGAATCCAAATCCGGCCCTGGTTTTCTTTTCTCCCAGGTAATTAACTGGGAAATTAGTGCTACTGATTGGTGCTACTCCCAGGTAAAGGGAGGGTGGAAAACCAGCATTTCTTGGCCCCAGAGGACTGTGATTTGACTAACAGGGCCCTGGAAGCTCTCTGTAGACTGCGCTGGCAACCACAGAAGCTGTGAACGCATTCTGTAATCAGCAACTAACCAAGGATCAGCCTCCCTTAGTCCTATCTCCTTTATGCTATCAAGATTTTAGGTTATAAAAATGTATTTACAAATGTAAATGTTATTGTACAGGGCTGCCCGACCTTGTTCCTGGAGAGCTACTGTCTCATAGGTTTTGATTTCAACCCTAATTTGGCACTGCTGACTCTACCAATTAGCAGCTCGGTGAGATCTAGCTGTTGAATGAGGTGTGCTTTGCTAGGGCCGGAGTGTAAACCTACAGGACCGGTAGATCTCCAGGGACAGGGTTGGGCAGCCCTGATATAAAGCATATGCATTGGAGCAGTGGTTCTCAAACGTGGTCCTGGGGTCTCCTGTGTGTGCTGCTTATTGTTAAAGCCAATCTCTTTGATCAGTTCATTTTGCTGAAAACCTCCTCCGGAGTTAATCTCACCAAGACGATCAAGGTTTGGCTTGTTGCCATTTGCTTTGTGCTCCTTGCATGCCACAAACGGTCTGGCTTTAGTGAGAAGATGGCCATACGTTCAGAAATTAGGACCCTGCAGATCTCACCCGGCAGTCCATAGTTTAATCAGTTAACCGGAACCTCTTTCTAAAGCAGTCATTTTCCAAACAGAACATAAAATAAAAGCATTAATTGATTTGGCTGATTAAAAGTCCCAGGATGTAAATATAGATCATGGCTTGCTTTGCTACTCCTGTTATAATGCTGCCTTAGAGGATTAATCATCACACAGTAGCCATTAAAATGGTCTAATTAAGAACAATTAACAGCTCGATACAATTCAGGGACTGCCACTGGGGCTGGAAAGGCAGTGAGCATACACGAGGGACCGGGTCTGAGACCGACAGCCCCTGAATTGAAACGCGGCGTCCAGCGCAGACATTTTCTGTCATTTTTCTCGGCACTTAGAGCTGGAGTGCTGTGGCATCGGCAGGTGACTCCTGGACTCTGGACCCAGATAAGATCTCAAGCAAGGAGGAGCTCCACCTCAATTGCACCATTAAAATCCAGCAGCATAAACACAATTACACGGTGTATGATTATGTGAAAGAGCATCGAACACTATCACCCCCCCCCCCCCCGCCCCCTTTCCGGCTTGGCCAATAAATAATGCAAGGTAATATTGACATTACATGTTTGCCAAGTTACCACGTGTGAGGGAGTGCTCATTATATAGCCAAGAGTTTTTTGAGATTAATGAATCTAATCTGTGGCCTCTCTTCGACCTTAAACAGTCCCGTCTCTTCTGGGAGAGCGAAGTCCACTCATATCAAAGCAACGCCTCTGTTTTCACATGCTCTTGGGTGATGTGTCTACACCTGACCCACTGTTACCAGAGGAGCTTAATCATTAGCTTACAATTAAAAAGTCAAAATGAACGTCAGTGCACTATTTGAAGACGATGAATGTATCATCTTAACCTAACACAAATTTGCGTTAAAGGAGAACCGAATGAAATAAACCGGCAGAAGGCTGCTGGAGTGAGACGTGATGTACAACATATGCTGAGAAAGTGCTAAAACTGATCCTTTGTCTCCCCCTCGTGGCGAAATTTAAAAATGGCAATATTCTAGTTTCTGTGACGGTCTTCATATCGGCGTGTTATAGACACCAAGTCATGCCTTTGCCATTTGTCAGCAAGTATAAATCTTACATTACTTTAAAAATTTTAAATTTGATCAAGGACAAATACTGTATGTAAATATTAATCAGTGCAGGTATGCAGTAAAGTCTTTTCATGTATAAGTATGTTCTGAGTGAAGACTCAACCTATACTCAAGGCCATGGAATTCTATTGGTAACTGATGTGGTCGTGTTTCACGTCTTCATTTCTCGGGACAAAGTTAACAAAATTTTTAGCACCAATGCGATGAGGCTTTAAAGTGGCAGCATTGTGTGCGAGAGGGGCGTCATCGTGCCATTTTAAGAGAGGCCGATGATCGAAACCCTTCGGACGGTACAGGCCAGATGGCCCGAGCAGAACGTGTCCCAAGGGCCTCGGTGAGGGGCATTTCACACAGCCTCCAAACCACAGCGTTACCCTGCTCTGATTTTATCCAGGAGGAGCTTCCCCCAGTCGCACCGCGATAACCTCAGCAGCACGCCAGTTCACATTTGAGAAAACATTATTCGGTACGCCCCAGGGGCTACGATTTTTCCACCAAAACAAATGCCCTGAGCGTTGAGCAGCGGGAGTTTTGGGATGTAGTATGCACAGAGCGCCAAACTCAAGCTCCCGCTGGTGTGGCACTAAATGTTTTACTATCTATGTTTCAGAAAAGAAGATCTGAATTGGTTTGGTGATTTTTAGAATGGGTGTCGGTTGCAGAATTTGTGGAGCCCTGGGCTAAGGGAGGGAAATGAAAATGGCTGCTTTGGAGTGTTGTCTGAGGGTGCAATATGTATGCTGGTTCCAGCCTCATATTGACTCACTCACAACAGACTCATCTGAAACCGCATTTAAGGGACAGTTACATTAAAAAAGTTTAATAAAGCTCTCGGCTTCTTTCATTACCAAAGCACTTTAGTGCGCATTTTCTTTCACAAAGCGTTTAAAGCCAATCGACTGAAAACGGCTGGCAGCATTCACACAACAGCTCAGTCAAATCCAACGGATGAAAATTAAAAGCAGAGTCGTATATGCAGTCTGCCCCCAAAGCCAGGTTTGGGAAACAGACACTGTTGGGGATTTGTGGTTGCGCTTTGAATGCAGAACCTAGCTTTGAGTGACTTTCAGGGTTTAGTCCTGTTTTTTAAGACCAATCTGCTTCTTATGTATCCCCCCCATTACTGTGGATAGAAGTGTAGTGGGTTACTGTGCATGCGTGTGTGTGTGTGTGTGTGCGGCCTGTGCGTACACGTGTGTGTGTGTGCGCATGCGTGCGTGTGGGGCCTGTGAGTACACGTGTGTGTGTGTGTGCGCGCGTGGACATGCACTAAGGCTGCGACTTCCTGCCGTGGCATCACGATCGTAATTCACTTCCTTGTTCCACTTGGAAGAGAGCCCACAAATCGTCATGGCGGGGCGAAAGGCTGATAAACGGGACGGTAAGGTGGTTTGGGGGGGGGGGGGGGTTGGCTGCTCTGCTCGATACGTTCCCTCAGCACCCTAACCAACCGTCACACTGCCATATTGTTCTGGCGGAGCCCAGGGCTGTCCGTCTGTAAGCCTGCTAGCGCTGTGTGCACACAGGGACCCTGAAGCACTGATCCCAGACCAGTTATCCTGAACTGTTATCCACCTCGCCACTCTGGAGCCAGCTGCAGAACCTGCGCCAGAGTCAGTGCTTTGAGGGAATTGTCTGCACAAATGTGAAGGAAATGTGTCCGCAAGTGGTAATTCTGTAATTCTGACAGGGGCTTGATTGCTCCAATTCCTTTCACTTGCACTTCAGGCTGAACTGGGCTGACCTTACTTGTGTACTGGGACAGCTTTCACAGAAACTGAATGGGAAGGTTATGGCCTTTGAATGAATGAATCATTGCATTTATATAGTGGTTTTCCAGATGCTCAAAGTGCTTTACAGTGATTAGGGGGAACTCGCCTCACCCACCACCAATGTGTAGCACCCTAGGTGGTGCCCGGCAGCCATTTTGTGCCATAACGCTCACCACACAGCAGCTAAGGTGGAGAGGGAACGAACAATATTTAACCAATGAAATCAGGGAACGATTATGTGGCAGCTTGCAAGAGCCATCCCCTGACCTTTGGTTGGTGCAAGTCTCGTGGGGGTTGACCAATTAAGAGTGCAGTACAGTCGCCTTAAAGAGCCGATTTCCCAGAGAGGAATTAATCCTAGTCCTAGACTAAAAGGAAAAACTCCACGACAATCTCCATTGGGGGGGGGGGGGGAAATAATACATTTCAGTCTAGGACTAGGCTTAATCCACGTCTGGGAAAGCAGTCCTAACTGCAGTAGCCATGCTCAGGTAGCAGGCCTCTTCCACAGCCTGCTGAAGGCCCGAGCTTGTGTCCTCCGTGCCCTTCAGCTCTGCCCGTCTTCCCGAAGCTGCGCTCAGGCGGCATAATGGAGAGCGGGGCTGTGCATCTGACTGTGTGAAATCAGGAGTGTCTGCTGAAATCACAGAGAGGCTCAGCAGCTAATGGGCTGTCTGCACGATGGAGAAAGACACAGCCCCCCCCCCCCCCCCCCCAGACTCGCTCCCGCAGCCAATCACTGTCAGGCGCACGTCTCCCGAGCTCCGTGAAGAAGTTAGCGGTGAACTTTGCGCCGCCGCGTGATGTCAGCGTTAGCGGTGACCTTCGACCCCAGCCAACTCGGATAGACAAGGAAGGCGTTAAGAGAAAAACAGTGCTTCAGTATTCTTTATTATTAAGAAGCTTGGTAAAAAATAAAAAGATTGTCTAACGCTGCATATCTATACTGTGAGTTTCGCACAAGGATTCCGTTATTGAGTCTGTACAGAAGGCCAGTTTTTTTTTTTTCTTTTTCTTTTTAAATATCCAGTTTCAGAAGTTCACAGTAAACGCAATGAGTCCTCAATCTGAAGAATTCCCTCTCACTCAGTTTGGAGGAATCCCGTCCTCAAACCCACTCCAGTCCGAAATGATTGAAAAGGCTAAAAATGAAAACCCCTCCCTTTAAAACACAGCAGCGGCCAGTCAGCTGTCAAATCTACCGAATGTTGCTTTTCTGATTAATGCATTCACATTTCCAGCAAATATCATCAGCCTTCTAAAAAGGAAAAAAAAAAAACTCCGCGATCACTATAGCCATGGACTCTGCATCATATATGAGTCTTAAAACATTACACCATAGAAATGAAAATGGGAGCTAGGACGGTGCCTCAGAGGAAGGTCCTCCCTTTGAAAGTCATTAATGAGATCAGATGCGTTAAAGAGGGCAGAACCTGGGCTAATGTACAAACAGGAGCCTGCAACGTCCGGTCCAGATGAGAGATGAGTCCTGATGAATTCTGTCTTCAGTCTGAAAGGCAGGAGCCAAAATGGCGCTTCCTCTAAAGTGCGCTCACCCTAGATGGATCAGTCCTAAGTGCCGTGGCTTGAGTTTCCTGTACCAAACACGGGTTTCCCTGCCGTGACTGTAAAATGCATGATGTCCATCCACTGTCCTGATACCCAGGAGGCAAGCATCTCAAATCGGCAGTCGCCACACGGCAAGTCCCTCACTCGGTAATAACCGAGCCAATCAGAGTAGCCGAACACAAGCAGAAGTGCCCTTCTAGCAATAACATGCAGCCCTCCTGATGCAGATAGGACGTTGGGAGGACATATTAGTATTGCTACAAATTCACACAAACTTCACAAAAAACGCACCAACGGGGGTGTTGCCTACAATTCTCAAAACTGATGTTACACAGATGGGCACTGTACTTTCAAGCCAAAAAAAAAAATGTTATGCATTATGTATTAAATGTATTAAAATGTAACGTCAATGGCTATTATGGCTTGTGTAGCTATACTGCTGTTATGGTTACAATTCAAATAATCAATCGCAGCAGTTCATTATATATAGACTGCTCTTCCCTTGTGCACTAGCACAGGGTATCAAGTGCATACAGTGAACCAGGTGGCTGAAGACCTCAGTGCCCTAACAGGGGGCACGGTTATATTAGGGGGAGGGGTCTTATTTCAGTTTGTCTCCCCCTTTGTGCTTTTTCCTCTGGGTTAAAGCTACAGGCCCTGTCTCGGACCGGGGCTGGACACACAGAGCCCTCACACGAGGGGACCGAGGCCTGGTTCTGGAGGTTTCTGCTCGTTGGGGGGGGGGGGGGGGGGGGGGAGGGGGGGCCTCGTCCGGGATCTGAGCCGAGCGGTCCAGCCGTTTCCCCCGGCTCCCTGAAGCCCCGCCTTTCCAGTGGTTGTGGGAGGAGTCTCTGCGTAGGCTGGCCACGCCCCTCGTAGATGACGGACAGCTGGCGTCTTCTGCGGAGCGGCGGGAGATTGCGATGCAAGCCTGGGTTAAGACAGGATGGGGATGGAGGGAGGGGCGGGGGGCGGGGGTGCAGGGGCGGGGCGGCCCCGCTACAGGCTCTCTTTTCGCCGGGCGCAGGTGTCGCAGATGCGCACGGGGTGGTCCCACCCGCGGGAGGGCACGGGCCGGGCCTGGGCGGAGCAGCCGCTGCACACCCCCTGCCCGCACGCACGGCAGTGGTGTTTGGGCATTTTGGGGGTGAAGACCTTGGAGCAGTGGTGGCACTGCACAATCTCGTGGTCCGGGACCCAGTACTCGGGCCGCGCCACGCTCTTCACAAACCCTGCAGACAGGAAGTGACATCACACCGTATCAGCTGGGTTACCATAGATATGCATATGCACATATATGGACATGCCACTAGAATGTTCCGTTGTGTGTGTGTGTGTGTGGATGCTGTGAAAAAGTTTATACTTCAGTGTTAAAAACACTGTGTTTCACTGAAATGACTATCACAGTAATTACAGCAAAGAAGAACATTGACCTCATTTTTAATGATTTAATGAAGTTTAAAAAATATTGTATTTCACGTTGACCAAAAAGGCAAGCTGACTCTTGACTGAAATATCAGTATTTTTCGCATTCTAACGCTTGAGTGCACGTATCTGAAGGACAAGCCAGCACACAGCCAGTCATCCGTTCAATAACACTCCAGATACGATAACATTACAATACAGTGGTCATAAAAAAACACAATTACAGCAACAACTGATGAAGGACATCCAGATCAAACGTATTATGCAAAACCGCACAGTATGAAACTTGCTCTGTTGCTGAACACCTATTTGTTTTTAGATCAACTAACAGCAAAAGCAGGAAAGAAACAATATGAAATTTCAGCGTTTGTAAAGGCCAGTGCACTGTGGCAGACTGCCTCTTACCCAGGGGGTAGTCCACCGCAGTGGTCACCATCTCCAGGGTGGACTGTGCAACTTCCGTCACCTTCCGGGCCATCAGTCCCCGCGGCTCTACCTGCATCACTGTGGGAAATGGACCAATGAGAGCCAAGTTCGCACACAAATGCCCTTCACCCGACCAATCAGACCCAACTCCATACACAGCTGCTCTACACCCAACCAGAGCCAATGACACACACAGCTGCCCTGCACGTTCCTGACCAATCACAGCCAACTCCACACACAGCTGCCCTGCACGCTCCTGACCAATCAGAGCCAACCAACCCCTGATTTTACACCAGGTGCTGAGTGCATGCTGTGGGGCAGGTGCTTCCTGTTGGCGCCCACGCAGCCTGGGTCCGACGCGGATCGGCTGCAGTAAACACGCTAATCCACTAGCGTGCGCACCGACAGGAAGGAACAGGATAAACCTGCAGGCAGTGCGGGGCCCGGGGACTGGAGCCTGACAGCCCTGCTCTGACACGGCTCCTGTTACTTACATCAAGGTCAACAAGAAAGACTGCAGATAAATAACATTATCAGCGCTGATAGGAGCTTCCCTCCGCAGCAGGGAAGTCCAGCCGCAGGAGATAACCCCTGCAGCACAGCAGCACTGATAACGCCGGGTCACATTTCAGGTGAAATGCTGCCCCCTGCTGCCCGTGATTAATCGGGACTGGTCTGAACAGCGCCCTGTCACAGCACCATAGAGCGCCGAGCACCAGGGTCAGATAAAGCAGCTCCATTCCTAACCCCCCCACCACTGAGGAGGAAGAGCAGGAACTGATCCAGGGTCAGATAAACCAGCTCCATTCCTAACCCCCCCACCACTGAGGAGGAAGAGCAGGAACTGATCCAGGGTCAGATAAACCAGCTCCATTCCTAACCCCCCAACCACTGAGGAGGAAGAGCAGGAACTGATCCAGGGTCAGATAAAGCAGCTCCATTCCTAACCCCCCCACCACTGAGGAGGCAGAGCAGGAACTGATCCAGGGTCAGCCCATGGTGGCGCCAGGCGGAGTCTCACCGGTGGTGGCGGCCCCTCCCTGGCGGTGGCAGGCGTCGCACACCCTGACGGGGGCGCTGCCCCACCCTCTCTCGGGCACGGGCATGGTGCGGGTGGAGCAGGCCTGGCAGAAGCCCTCCCCGCAGGACCGGCAGTGGTGCCTCCTCTCTGCCTCCTCAAATGCCCTCCTGCAGCCGTGACACTCCTGGGACAGACAGACAGAGGGAGCGTCAGACAGACAGACAGACAGACAGAGGGAGCGTCAGACAGACAGACAGAGGGAGCGTCAGACAGACAGACAGAGGGAGCATCACACAGGCAGACAGAGGGAGCGTCACACAGACAGACAGACAGAGGGAGCGTCACACAGACAGACAGAGGGAGCGTCAGACAGACAGAGGGACCGTCAGACAGACAGACACCTGGAAAGAGCAGCAGACAGACAGAAAACTAGAGGCGTGTCAGACACTACATCAATCAGTCACACATAAACACACACGCATGCATGCAAACACATTATAACACACGTCATCCCTCCCACCAACTCACACATTAACATCATCACTCCCCCCAATGGCACACATCACTCACACCTACACACACACACACATTACAGCACACGCTATCACTCCCAACAGCACACACATATTAACACACACACAAACACACCAACTCCAAAACCTACAGATATCATATCTGAAAAGACATCAAAGCACCATGAACAGACAAACACTCCCCCCCTCCATCAAATTCCAATCACATTTACATTCTAGCCATTTTGCACATGCTCTCATCCGGCTTATATTCTTTACACACGATCCGTTCACCCAGCCAGATACTTACTGAAGAGATTCAAGTCAAGATTTTTTTTTGCAATTGCACTGCACCACCTGGAGTCGACCGTAGAGTTACACGACTAACCATCACGCTACACCGCTACCGCACAACACTCACAACCGCAAACGCACTAAAATCCCTTCCTGTGACACGTGCGGATTCCTAAGCCTCATAGGCTCGCAGCCAGGGGTCATGTGACATGCTATCATGGCAGCCACACGCTTGCCAAGTTGTTAACGTGTACGCGTGACAGGTCCTGAAATTTAACACGGAGGCGCTTGTAACCACAATGCCTGCTGGGAATTCCCCACGGCAGGAAATGGAGTAAGTGATTAAAAATTACACTGCCCAAGGATATTTGGCATTCAGCCCTTCCACAAGCTCGGGATATGAGCAGAGACGGGGTAATGCTAGCAGAGATGGGGAAATGCTAGCAGAGACGGGGAAATGCTAGCAGACACAGGGAAATGCTAGCAGAGACAGCTTCAGCTGGTCAGACTCATAACATCAAAGTACTATCAGCCTGAGCGGGATTACACGGACTCTGACATGAGGAGAGCCCACCCAAATTCCAGAGACGTGCTGCGCTAACAAACCAAAGTCCAGCTACTTCTGACAAATCAGATTCTTGTATGGGTGGGGCACCAACAACAAACTCAGCCTTACCTATACCATGATATAAAACTCACTACAGCTAAAGAGACTGCAGTAAACCTCACCTAGCTCACAAACGACACAATCCCTTTCCAGACATTCTACAGCAGGACCTCCCAACCCATGTACGCTGGTTTTTGTTCCTGCCATTCTCTTGATTAAATAAGGTTAATGAAAACATGTTTAGATTCCATCATTTGGTGCTTAATTAGTTTCAGTGACTAGGTGTCCAAACTCTCCTCTGTAGGTCCATCAATTAATCAATACAAAATTCCGCCTCTTTCACAAGGAATTATTTTCCACAGCACATGACAGAAAATTAAAGGAATTAATTGTCTGAAAACTGATCTGACGGATTAAAAGTCCTTAGATAAAAATGATTCTTTGTAACATGAATATCTGTTTTTGATATGAGAAGGTAAATCTCATCACCCATTAGACATTATCTGCATCTAATTAAAAACAATTAACAGTTTAACTTCATACTTCAGGAATTTCAATAAAGGTCGGAATAAAAGCCAATATGCACAAAGACTCCAGAACCATAGTCATTGGGCCTGAGATTACATCACAGTGGGCTAAAATTACATCACAGATGGCTGAGATTACATCACAATGGGCTGAGATTACATCACAGTGGGCTAAAATTACATCACAGATGGCTGAGATTACATCACAGATGGATGAGGTTACATCACAATGGGCTAAGATTACATCACAGGAGCCCAGGGCAGTGGACTTTACCATGATTTCCGCGTTGGGCCTCCAGTAGGTGGGCGCCACCTGGTCGGTGAGCCAGGCGGTGACTGCTTTGGTGGGGCCGGTGCTGTACTCCGACACGGACTGGATCACAAAGTTCATCCCGTCCAGGACCCTCTGGGCGGCATTCTGGTGGTCAGTGAGGAAGGCCTCGGACTGGACCAGAACCAGGAGGGCCAAGGAAGGAGGACACAAGGACACATTTTAATTTCTACTGCGAAGGTGACCGAACCATTTAAAACTGTAATGAGCCAGAATCAGCATCACATCTAGTCTTATTCAGAGCCTCATCAACAGAACAGCCATGAAGCACTTAACGGGGGGGGAACAGCAAAATGATAAAGTAAATATGCTGGGGGAAAAAAATGGAAAAGAAGAAATGAACGGTAAAAGCAGAATAATAATGAAGGATGAAAACAGCTGTACACCATGTTGTTTAAAAAAAAAAAACCAACGTGAATCGCACACACACGGGTAATTGGTCTTTCTGGCAAAACCTGCTGTCAATCATTGCGAGTGGTCGCGTGTTGCCATGGACACGCACAGAACTTCTTGTAGATATGCAAATTCCATTATTGCAGGCCCTAGGCCTGGGTCACAAATGCTTGGTATTTAAATACAAAAAGTATTATTTTTGCCATGTTGTGTCCTTATCTATTTTAAGGACAATAATTACAGTGCATCCAGCACGTCTGCATTTTAATGTGGGTGTATGAATAGAGCTGCTGAGTTGCTCTCCCAGCTAAAGCACAGGACGTGCGCAGTGATGCATCCTCTGTCTGGTATCAAGGGCCCTGTCAGTGACAGCTGTGCGCCTCCTAGTGGTGTACACTGCAAATGCACTGCCCTGGGAGGGAGCACTGCAGCCATGGGTGGCCAGCAGTCTGCCTGAACCAGACAGGCAAGGAGAACTACACTCTCCTGAAGAAGCAGGGGATGCTGGGAGCGACGAGGCGGTTTGTGGGTACGATCGGGAGCTCCTGACTGGGGGAAATGGGGCGGTTTGTGGGTACGATCGGGCGCTCTGTATCTGGAGGAAATGGGGCGGTTTGTGGGTACGATCGAGGGAATGGGCGGTTCTCACCCCCTGCCAGACGTGCTTGACCTCGGGCCGCACCACACTGCTCTCTGGGTCCTGGTTCCCCAGCCAGTACTGACGACTGCGGTATATAATCCCACAGCTAGCACACTCCAGCACATACCTGAGGGGGGGGGAGAGGGGAGGGAGAGGGGAGTGAGGGAGGGGGAGAGGGAGGGAGGGGAGGGAGAACAGAGAGAGGGAGAGGGAGAAGAGGAGACAGAGAAAGACAGTGAGATGGAGACAGGGAGGGAGAGAGAACAGAGAGGGAGAGGGAGAAGAGGAGAGAGACAGAGAAAGACAGTGAGATGGAGACAGGGAGGGAGAGAGAACAGAGAGAGAGAGTGAGAGGGAGAGAGAGAGAGAGAGAGAGGGAGAGAGAACAGAGAGAGAGAGAGAGAGAGGGAGAGAGTGAGAGGGAGGGATCATTAATGTGTGCGGGATATGAGGTGTTTAATGTTGCGGATCACCATCTTGGATTTCCTGATTTTGAAAATTATTTGAAAAAAATTACCATGATGATGGAACATACAAATATAGAAACGCTTTGCTCAACAGGATAAATTAGATTTTTAAAAAGGCATCGGTGCGCATTCAGTATGTATGCGTAAACCTGTTCTCCACAAAAGAAACAGTCGGGATCTTGCATCATTAGTTGTTCATTGAAACATATTTTTATTCTGAATAAAGAGGGATCATCTGTTATTGAATAAAGATTTTTAAAATTTCTTAGGCTAGTAAATGCAATTTCATACCATTCACCATGGTGAATAGGCTTATTTGGATTGTAGATGATGCATTAATTGGCTTTAGCCTGCAGTGCAGAATAATGCATTCAGCAAGACAATAAAAGCGCAATTTGCTGGCAAGGAAGTGGACAGCTGCTGATTTGAAATTGAATGTCTCGTGCATTTCAGTGCATCTTGAGATCCGCATTAGCCGCTCCTCTTACTGCAGTGTTCATCCGATAGAAATCAGAGCGTCATGCTGGAGAATGTGTGTGTGTGTGCGTGTGTGTGTGTGTGTGTGCGTGCGTGTATGTGTGTGTGTGCGTGCGTGGGTATATGTGTATGTTCGTGTGTGTGTGTGTGTGTGTATGTGTGTGTGCACGCACGTGTGTGTGTGTGTGTGTGTGCGTGTATGTGTGTGTGTGCGTGCGTGGGTATATGTGTATGTGTGTGTGTGTGTGTGTGTGTGCGTATATGTGTATGTGTGTGTGCGCGCACGTGTGTGTGTGTGCGTGCGTGCGTATATGTGTATGTGTGTGTGTGTGTGTGTGTGTGTATGTGTGTGTGTGCGCACGTGTGTGTGTGCGTGCGTGCGTATATGTGTATGTGTGTGTGTGTGTGTGTGTGTGCATGCGTGCGTATATGTGTATGTGTGTGTGTGTGTGTGTGTGTGTATGTGTGTGTGTGTGTGTGTGTGTGTACGTGTATGTGTGTGTGTGTATGTGCATGTGTGTGTGTGTGTGTGTGAACGTGCGTGTGTGTGTGTGCGTGCGTGCATGCGTGCGTATATGTTCGTGTGTGTGTGTGTGTGTGTGTGTGTGTGTGTGTGATGCGTGAGCGCATGCCGGTTTCCACTCACCCTGACCAGGCGTACTTGGCCAGGCCGAACCAGGGGTTGTCCGTGGAAGCCGAGGTCTTGGGGATGACGATGACCTCTCTGCCTCCCTCGTAGCATTTCTGACAGGAGAGGACAAACGCTTACACCCCTTCCCCCTTCCCCCTTCCCCCCTCTCCCCACTATGATGTCAACAAGAACAGGCTGGTGCGCTCCAATCAAAGACAAAAATCGTGACCGATTCTCTACAACACACCCCGCCTTCTAGTTGTGGAAAAAACCATGAAAAAGTGTCCTTGAGTCTGACTTCCAGGAAACCTCATACATATTTATTTATTCATGTATTCACTACGCTATTGTGTGTGTTTACTATTTAGATGCCATGTTCCAAGCAACAGCCAATAAGAAGCCCCGATTAGGTCAGTACCCGCCTACAGTGCAACGGTGTCAAGATAAGATTGTTGTTATGGTAACGTTACCGAGACTGACTTTAAATACACCCATTAACTCAGGGGTCCTGAAACTCAGGGGCTCCCTGTGCGCGCTGAATTTTGCTCCAGCCAATCTCCTGATCAGATCATGCAGATTAAAGCACCTGCTTAACTTCTCCCAAATTTTTCCTTAAAAATTTGAAAGCACAATGCAGGTTTGGCTCATTGGACTCTTTACATTGAACCCTTTGGTTCAGTGACCTGGCGTTCACATTTCCAGAAATTAGAATCCCATTGAGTTCACCCGTCAATCTATAATGTCAGTCAATTAAAAAAATGTAACCTCTTCTAAAATAATTTGCCTTGTAGCATATTAAATGAAAGCATTAGATTGATTAAAGGTCCTGGGATCTGAATATGGGACAGTTATTAATGACATTCATAGCCATTCTGATATAACAGCCAGAAGATCGTCAATCATCCCTCAATAGACATTAGTGTCTAATTAAGAACAATGAACAGCTCATCACAATTCAGAGGTTTTAATTGTAGCTGAAACCGGTCATGCACAGGGGGGGCCTAGGACAGAGTGTGAGAAGCCCTGCCTTAACACATCTGTTTACTTGAGCTATTCAGACGGGCGCTCGGCAACAGCCAATAGGACGGCCGGAATAGTCCAGTCCCCACCAACGGCGGTCCTACCTTACAGATGAGAACCTTGTTGTTGTACTGGTGGGCATACTGGCACAGCCCATCTGCTCTGTGAGGGAGGCCGTCCTTCAGGTGGTTCATGCCATTTTTACAGCGCACACTAGGGGCCAGAGAAAGAGAGCGCGCTCCGTTCACCAGCAGTCACCAAGACCATTTTCACAGCACAGGCTAGGGGCCAGAGAGAGCGCGCTCAGTTCACAACCAGTCACCAAGACCATTTTCACAGCACAGGCTAGGGGCCAGAGAGAGCGCGCTCAGTTCACAACCAGTCACCAAGACCATTTTCACAGCACAGGCTAGGGGCCAGAGAGAGCGCGCTCAGTTCACAACCAATCAACACCGTTTTTACAGCGCACGCTCAACAAGCCAAGGAAAGGCAGCTGCTTTTCACGTGATTTTAATTTTTTACAAAGCACGTTATCATAAATAAAATATTATTATTTTTTTTAAATCCAGAAAACGTGAGGAGAACGTAAATACTTCAGACAGAGTAATACATTTTATAGATCTCTCTCTCTCTCTCTCTCTCACACACACACACACACACACACACAGGCCTTCGACCCACACGCAGCTCGTGGAGAGGAGCTGACTTTAACGCAGGCGCAGTGAAACTGCAGTTAAATTGCCGTGCCGTGATGCGCTCCCGGGCTCACTTCTGGCTGCTGGCGACTGCGTAATCAGATCATGCACATTGCCACACATAATTCAGACGCGCCCGAGTGTGTGAACACAGTTTCATAACTCGAGCCTCATAACCAGGCGTAACGGTTTCATTGTAGGTGATGAGGGGAGCGTTCCAGAGCGTCTCCGCGTTGTCCCGCGGCCGAACAGACGGGCCGTTGTGTTCATAACCCAAAGCACAGCGGCAGTGATCTCTCAGCCAGGCTGGCCAGATAGGCTGCAGACCCGGTGCTGCTCACTGCTTTTCATTCTACACAAGTTTCTGAGCCGCACTTTCATAAGTGTCGTTGCGTTACAGTGGTGTTATGAGTACACGGCCTTCCGCTTTAATGCGAGACAAACGCGGGCTTTGTGCTCGGAGCTGAAAGGACTCTTTGACCGTTATCTGTCGCTCTGCGCGTGCGCGATTTGAGCTGAAGACGCGCGGAAGCAACAACTCAAGGGCTGGGGTTTTCCCCAAATCCCCCTAATGTACAGAACAAGGGCTTAAAACAGCTGAGAAAGTGTGAAAAGAACCAAGGAAACACATTGCTTTAAAGGCCCTGTGCAATAAAAATTCCCATGTTTTCGCTTATAAGAACCAAGGAAAACAAATGATGATAATGACATCAAGCTTGTTTTATTCAGTTGAGATTTTACATCTCAGGGTTTTTTGTTTTAAATCTGAAAGTAACAATGCTCTTAAACTGTCTCCGACAGGAGCATATGGTATTGGTCTTGGAGACCATATTTTCTGCCATTTGCCTTTTAACCAAGCAGCAATCTTTCATAAATTTGAAAACATAAGCATACATCTTAATCTTGGGGCTTAAAAAACCTTGAATATAGGGAAAACGGCAGCAGACGGAGCCCATACTTGCAGCTGAGGCAGTTGGAGGGGCAGGTGAAGTACTCGTCAGGAAAGAAGGAGTAGAGGTTCATCTTGTCATCAGAGATCTCCCCACAGAACCTGTCACTCAGGGCCTGGGAACAGGAAGGGGTGGAGCCACGTCACAGGAAGGTTACAGACTACTACTCCATCTTTAATATAGACTCATTTCCAGAGTGTGATCAGAATAATGAAGAGATTCGGGTTGGTAAAGAACAGTACCTCACAATAACTGCAGGAGCCCAAAAGAAAGCTTTTACCAGTATTGGCTATTGTAGATGCAGTAACTGCCATAATTACACACATACCCAGACCACACTGTGCTGTGACACATCCACACAAAGACAATACAGTCAGACAGATACAGGAACAGAAACATAACACACACACACACATACACACACACAGATAAATAGACAAGTTTAATTTAATCTCTCTCTCTTTCATGCACACGCACACACAAAGTCTCTCTCTCTCACTCTAACACACACACACACCCGCACACACACAGATAAATAGACAAGTTTAATCTCTCTCTCACACACATACAGATAAATAGACAAGTTTAATCTCTCTCTGACGACGCACACACACACTGATAGACAAGTTACTTCTCTCTCTCTCTCACACACACACAGACAAGTTTATTCCCTCTCTCTCGATCTATCTCTCACTCACTCTTTCTCGCACTCACACACACACACACACACACACACACTTTCTCTCTCTCACACACACACGCACACACACACTCACTATCATTCTCTCACTCTCTCTCTCAGACATGCACACAGAGCCCACCTGCAGGGCTCTGAAGACGATGCCAGGCTGCCGGGGGGAGCGGGTGGCGGTGTTGCCCACTTGCTGGCGCACGGCGCGCAGCAGCAGGGAGTAGTCCGTGGGGGGGTTGACGGTCTGGGTGCCCACGTACTGCACGGAGCTGAAGGCCTCCGTGCGCAGGCCCAGGTCGTGGAAGCGCTTCTGCAGCAGGGCGTCGGCCTGCCCGGGGACCTCGCTCTCTGGGGACACACGGGAGGTGGGGCTAAGGGACAGGTGGGCAGCGTCAGCCAACCCCGCGCGAGTCCACTCCGAGCCACAGGCTGAGAGGTAGCACAGCCAGCTCTGTGTGCTGTAAACGAGTTTGTGCTGCTTCAGGTGAGCTTCACTGCACAGCGCTTTTGAGATTGTGAAAGCCACCACATAAAAATATAATCTGGCATTAAATACCACATTTCAACACCAGAGGGAGGTTGCTTTAAACTCCTTATGACTAAACCACAGTACTGATTGGGTAAATGGCTAAAATGACGTAACTTCGCTGTTACTGGGAATTCCATTTTTGAGGATGTGAGGATTAACAAGGTACTCAGCACCTTCTAAGAGCCATTTTATCTGACAGACAGTCTCCATGTTGTGGCATGAATAATGAAGCTCAGTAATGCTCCCGTGACGGCTATAACAGCAGTTTACTAACCACCTGTTTCCTTCACACATTAGACGGCGAGACCCAGAGGGCCTTCACCTACTGGGGTAATTTCTACTCCGCACTACACTTTGCATAGCAATTAACCTCCTACATAGCCGTTCAGCCACGTCCTTAATGATACCTGTTTGAGGGAAGCTTGCATTTCTAATGGTTTTAACAGCTTGTGTTTTACACATCGATACACATGCCCCATTTTCACAGCTGGACATAGGGCTTAATGAAGCTGGGGCAGGTCTCTTGCACAGGAGCACAGTGGCACTGCTACGCCCCGGATTCAAACCTGCAAGCCACTCATCGGCTGAGCAGTTCCAAAACTATGCCTCGTCGCTGATATAGTAGGGGTGGTGTGTGTGTGTGTGTGTACGTATATATGTGTTGGATAAACTCAGCATTGTTCGGGCTGAATGGCCTGTTCTTGTCATTATGTTATGTTATATTGTGTGTCTGTGTGTGTATGTGTGTGTGAGTGTGGGTAGGTGGGCGTGCGTGTATGCGGGCGGGAGGCTGGCGTACCCTGTCCCAGCAGTTTGGTGCGGGACGTCTCCTGAAAGACGATGACGCCGGGCCCCAGGCTGGAGAGGGGCACCTCCAGGCCGCAGCGGGTGGACAGGTCGCGCAGCTCCGGGGTGAAGTACTGCTGGTAGGCCCCCGAGGCCCGGCCCAGGAACTCGAACATGTCGTTGTGCAGCCGCTCGGCCCGTGTGCGGTACACCACCACGTCCGACACCGCCAGCACCTTCAGCAGCAGCCGCATGCGCTGGTTCTGCCCGCCGCCCGCCGCCGCGCCCAGCAGGCCCTCCGTGTCCAGCGCCACCAGCCGCAGGCCCGGGTCGTAGGCCGTCCAGACGCCCACCGTGCAGGAGCTCTGCAGGGGCGAGGTGCGGAACACCTCCTCCCCGCCGAACAGCACGTGGTTCAGCGTGTGGGACTTCCCGTCGCCCGTGTTGCCGAAGATGGACACCACCTTGACGCTGGGGACGTCCCGGCAGCCCAGCTTCTCCAGGAACTGCGCCTCGTCACACACCTGCAGGGGGCCAACTTTGCTTAAACACCGCCGCCATGTTGCGGTAACGTTCCCACAATGTTAGTGCAGCGCTGTTAGAACCACATTTGTTGAGTCAGCGGAGAGCGGGTTATAGAGGTCAGGGGGCTCATAAAGTAAATAAATGTGTTGCATTACGGTATAGGTGCAGGAAGGTGGTTGGATCGGGGAAATCTCTTACCACTGAAACCACAGAAAATATACACAGTTACGGTATTGCCCAGCAACTGAAATTACATCCCATTATTTTATATCTCACGGGGGACACACTTTATCACACGAGTTCTGCTTTATTTTGTGTTGAACCTTTATGAGAGCGCCCGCATCCAGTGGGACAGCCGAGTTTTGTGCTGTCGCTGAATTTGTATTTTTCCAGCGACGCATTATATACTGCAAAGAAAGCTTACTGAGAGAAAACTAACACACGAGTAATCTTAACCGGCGAGTAAATGGAATTAATTTCCGCGGACACTAGAGGCATTTATTTTCCTTTCTATTTTTTTAAACAAAATCTGGACAGAATTGTTCGGAATTGACTGACTAAACGCAGTCTTTGTGGTTATTCCACAGCCTCACGTGTTTGGATGACATCACTGTCAAAACACGCTATTTAACCAGCTGGCTAGCAAGCGTTAGCCAAGTAAGAAAAATACGTTGGGCCACCTATTAACACCTTATTTTTCTTGTTTACACTTAAATAATCGCGTCAGTTATCTGTGGATGTTACATCACAATGATAGTCAAATAGTCAGTGTAAGTGTTGATGCACACAACAATGTAATATTAGCTAGCTAGCTAACACTAAGTTAGGCTAAGTAAAAATAAAAGTAGGACTCGCTAGCTAACGTTTGCTCGTTAGCTAAAGGCTACGTATCCTTTCCTACTGCAACATGCTGACAAACGTACAGTGGTTGGCTTGGAAATAACTGACCACTATATTACTGGTGCTAAATTGCTAGCTGCTGCTGTCCAGGAAGATGTGAATGCCATCGTTACCTTGTTGGATTGTTCTGGCACTATAGTCGTAGCTTGCTAAATCGCGACATGACAGCAGCTGATATCTCCCGACTGTACAGCTAGCTATGGATGCGTAGCTAGCTAACAACTTAACGCTGGTGTGCAAGTACGCCAATCGTACAGGTAAGTTAGATGCCCAGATCTACCTGAATGCTAATTAGTAATGTGCTTTCTAAGTTCAAAATTGTTGACAACCTCGGCCTTTGTCAACAAGTTATGCATTATTTCACAATAGCTAGGTCGTTGACTAGCGTAGTTATCTGCGGGTGGTATCGGTGGACTTTGTCAGTTAGCTAGCAAGCAAGCTAGCTAGGCTAGCTAGCTATCTTGTCAACAAACATTATACCTGCAGATTTTCATGTTCGTCCACCAAAAGGAAACTTCTGTCGCTGGCCTCCTCTTCATCCTGTTTTTGGTGACAAAGCGACAGTCCGTCCATCTCTTTCAGCAGCAAGTCTGACATGATTCGGTTCACACCATAACTGAACGTCTGCACTTCCTGCCTGCGCTGGGACTAAAGCTCAGGCCGGTGGCGACAACAACAATTAAGCAGCGTTTCCATGCTTATTTCCCACAAGCCATTGCAGCAATCGAGAGAAACCGAGAAACTGAGCTGAGGAGAACCACTGGGAGAAACAAAACAAATAAATCATGCAGCCAGCCAGCAAGCACTGTCACGAACCCTCTATGAGCGAACCACGCAGTGCGAATTGATGCAGCAGCGTCACCATGTGGAGACACGTAGAATTGAAATTTGACCAAAAGATGTGAAGAGTCATTATCATGACATTAAGTTGATTGGCTAAACAAATAATTTGTTGCCACGGAGCTGGGTTTGATTGATACACGCATATCTTTCTGTTGTAACTTACATTATTTTTTGGATGAACTGGTTGAATTCCAGAATCTATTTTAGAAATACCGATTGCCGTTCAAACATAGTGAAATTATTTACTCTTTTTACATTATTTGCGGTTTTGTACTGTGAATACATACCTGCCATGTTTTATCATAAATTATCACTATTCGAATAACCAAAAAATGACAGCACCTATTTTTAAATTTATTTGAATTTCCATGTGAGTCCACCAACTACATGTCCTGTTGAAAAATTATTCCATACTGCTATGTTCATTAAATATTTGTTAGCAGTGGGTCTATAAATAGCCCATGTCAGTGTGGCAGCAAAGTGGCGCCATAGCAGTTAGCCGTAGACACTGAGTGAAATTCCATCACTGCTCCATGATCTCCCCGTTATTCGGAGATGAAGGAGACCCGGTACCTGGACCAGGCAATCAGTTGAAATTTCAGTACACCCGAAACGCACAGAAAAACAGTGCCTCTTCTTTAACAATTATATGTTTCAGGTTCCAGTTATTTCTACTCAAATTTTCAAGATAAATAAATGAGAAGGGTTTTTAAAATTATTTTTTTCACCAGTTGGACAAGTACACGGTCACATGGGCAAATTAAGCCCAGATAGATTTAATATGACAATATAGACTTGTATGTACACTGTAAATTTAAATCGTTCACTCTCACTGAGAAGTCTACTGAAGTCTGTTTTTAATCAGGACTGTGTTAAATTACTTGCTTATTTACTATTTTCATTTTTAAACATAACGTGATGTGATAAAACATAATGACATCTAAAACAGACTGTTATTGTTGGTCCTGTTGTTGTGGTATTTAATGCAATATATTATAAACTGCCTGGGATCAGGACATCTGTTTAATGGCCCTCCAGTTCTAACAATATAACATCAAAGAAGACAATATAACTTAATTAATACGAAAGTGAAACCAACTTGTCAGGGGCACCATAGATTACATGACAGGCATACAATATAATACAGAGATGCAGACATGGGTAAACATGAGTTAAAATGTAGTACAATATACATTCAATGCAGATTTACAACAATTTATAAAACAAGCACTGCCATTGTGTATATAATATATGCATGAATTCCACAAAGAGCGTTGTTGTGTCAGTCTACTGAGATCAAAAACAAGGAAGACTGTCATGAGGAGACTTGTATGTATGTTTAAAAATGACATGCGGTTTTATGGAGCTGAGTTACTAGCCAGTAGAGAAGAATGTTGTCTGCACACTACTAAAAACAATCTAATCTTTTGTATTTCTGCAAGAATAAATGAGGATATTTTCAATTAGATTTCTGTCTATTTATAAGCCATGCACAGATATCATTCTCTTGTCTGTTTTGCTGAGATAAAATACAAATTTTAATTGGATTATTAATATGTTTTTAAATGGCAAATAGGTTAAAATAACTTGAGTAAAATACCCTTAGATAAAAATCTATAACTTTTACAATACCTTAAAAGCAAATTAGGATTAATTTGTAGATGAGCTGCTGGAAAAACGAATAGTTCTGTGAAGGAGAAACCATCTGAATCTTTCTGAAAATCATAATACAATATATTATAATATTATACTTGAGAGTGTACACTTTGTGTATGAGTAACTTGTCTTTTTTTATGCTTAAAGTATTTTTGATGAGATACTATCATATTATTGACCCTGTTATTGGACATTGGCTGTAAAATATACTTTATTTTCTCTCATAAGATGTTAGGTATTGTCTCTCATGAGTAGTCCTCTATTATGAGACCAGGTTTGGAGATGATTTCAGAGAAACAGTGAAAATATAATATCAATCCCTCAGCCTTTTTAAATTATTAGACAAATTCATAGACTCATCCTCTCATGGCTTGGTGATTGACATTTACAACCAGCTGTGGGTTGTGATCCAGGCCTAGAATATGCTTAGTCTGCAATATACAGTACACAATCCTTCTGGTGTTGCATATTAAGGACAGGCAATCTGTTTTTTCCCCTTAGACAGGTGTTTATCGGTCCTGGTGCTAGAAAATTCCACTGAACTGAACAGACAAGAAATTATGACTGCTTATGATGGATAACTTTGATGGGCCAATACACTTATGAGGCATGGGAGGCAGTCAGCATAGGATCTGTGAACCCTTTGATCAGGAAAGTATGGCTCAGTTCACAAATAAGTGTGGCCCAGCATAGGTTTGTTTGGAAATGAATAAAAATACCGGAGGTGTGGTTATATTTTATCCATGTTAACATTGGCAGTTAATTTCCCTTCTTTTTCCCTTACCAAAACAAATGGCTGAATGTGAAGATAACAGCTCAATTAGATGGTGAGTATATTTAATTATCGTTAACTTTATTCTTTAAAATGTAAAATTTTTAGAGTTTATCCAACCAGAAATTCTAGTGGTTGAGAGTTTAACAGGAATTTTTAAGAAGCAGGCCAAGCCCCATCATATTGGCAGACCAAGAACAGGAAACATTCATCAAAGTGTTTCTTGTTGTTGCTGAATGAAACAAGAAAGGTGCATCACTGGTCTTCTTCAGTCCGTCCCAATTTGTCATTCTGATTTCTATCTTCACTGCTGGCCTGAAGTCCTTATTTGGAGCAGAAACAAAATTACCAGGTTATTCCAGTCATTAGTCAAGGGATAATTAAAATAATTCCTCAAACACCTGTGGGGAAACAGTCCCTGGAGACAGATGGTCCCCACCTGTGATAGAGATGCACACCAGTGTTATCCAGCTCTGGTGCTGGAGGGCTGCAATCAGACAGGATTTATATGTGTACTTATAGTGCATCCTCTGAACTGCAAAAAAAACAAAAAAACAAAAACCAGCAAAGTGGACAACCTCAATTGACAAACTAACTGAATTTGTTTAATGATAAGTTAATGATACAGATTTAAAGTTCATGTGGAACGCTAGTAAACTCCATTGGTGTTCCTGGTGTAAAGAAGTTGTAAGGTGATGGTCAATTCAATACACAAATAAATACATAGAGGCAAGTTTACACACACGTGCATACATATAGATAAATACAGAGAACATATAGATGCACGCACACACACACACACACACACACACACACACAATGTACCGCCTTCAGTTGGCCCTGCCTCACCCTGATGAAAGCTCCTTGCTAGTCCTGGCTTTTCTTTTTCATTCACTTTCAGACATGCCACATAATAAAGGTATAATTTCAGGTCCCCCTTGCAAAAGAGATCACAATGTGTTTTCCTGGTTAAATAAAAAATTATTCAGAATGCCTTAGGAAAGCTAAATTATCAACAAAAAAGGCTTCGATCCAAAGAGAGCTTTGGCCAAACCAGAATTGCTTTATTTGCTGGTTGAACACACTTCTACTCTTTTGAGCCCAGCTGTTTTCTCAACTCTAGACGTGTGAGCGTCTGGCCCTCAAAGGCCAGCTCTGCTAACCCCTGCAGTATGGATCTGTCATCAGATGCCTGCAGCTCACATCCCACAAATGCTGCAGCATCAGAGCCATTATAGGTCACTTGAGCTGTCACTCAATGTGGATTGTGATCTGGGAGGCAGACGAGGGATTCTCAGAACTGTGTTTTGAGGGCCTGTGATACGGATGAGAATGCCTGATCAGGCTGTCAACAGACAAATAAATGTCCTCAAATGTGCTTACTAATAGGGTGTCCGTATTAGTTTAGTATCTGTGTTCAAATTTAAATGTAACTCTGTGCCTATAATGTAAACTATGTATTCCAAGCCATGAAGCTATTTATCAATAATGTGTTCATTCAAGGCTGGACAAGAAGCAAGAAGGTCCTGGGTTCAAATCCAGCCTGGGCCTTTCTGTGTGGAGTTTGCATGTTCGCCTCATGTTGGTGTGGGTTTCCTCCCACAGACCAAAGACATGCAGGAAGGCTAATGGGAGACTCTAAATTGCCCATAGGTATGAGTGTGTGTGCCCTGCGATAGATTGGCGGCTTTTCCAGGGTGTATTCCTGCTTCTCGCCCAATGCACGCTGGGATAAGCTCCAGCACCCCCTGCGACCCTGCACAGGATAAGCGGGTATAGACAATGGATGGATGAATGGATTTCTGACCATACAATATTCTCATTAGAAAGTATCTGTGCTACTGCTGAGCGTGATGATATTGAGGTTGCTTCCCAAACCGCTGTTTTGATACTCACTAATTTCAACTCACTGGCCAAGGTGTGAAGAATGTGCATGACAAGCTGAGCGCTGGCCAACGGTGAAGATCACGGGGGAAAGGAGTGATCTGGGCAGTTGTACAGAATGGATGCGGACCTTGGAGTGCACACTCTTCAAAGCTGAGTCTAAACATTGTGCTTTCCTGAGCACTGGCCATTTGCATGTATCAAATATGTATCTAGCACAGAAGACACTTTAATTGTTTATCACATGTCACAAGTTATCCACAATAATTATCCCCCATGGGTGTGACATGGCGTTTATCATGTTTCCAAGATGCAATAGGAATGTGTGTGTGTGTGTGTGTGTATATATATATATACATATATATATTTTTTTTTTACAAAGAGGAAACTACAGAAAGAACAACAGATTTCAAGGAACGCCCTCCTCTGTCTCACACATCCAGAGGATGATCATTATTTTGCTGGCTGAAACAGTAGAGGCAGAAGAAACATTAATGACTGTTCTTGCAATGGCACAAAACTAAAAACATAAATAAATAAATCACTGAAATAGATGAAAATGTGCAAATCCATCACTTGGATCCAACACTCAATTCATACAAGCGAAAATTAATGCAATTTCGTAATTGCGCATTAAATTCATAATGACTATTGATTACATAATTACATGTTTTCACCTGAAAAAAAGTACAGGTGCTGTCAAAATAATCCCAATTATAATCTCGTTCCAGATTACTTCTTACATAGCCTCGCCCTTAAGATATATCGGTGTACTTGCAAGAAATGGAAAAATTGCGTAGTCTCCTATAAAAGCGGAGGGCGATATACAGACTGGCAGTCCAATGGCCCAACCTTGACATTACAGTAGATGTTTTGGCTTATCCATACAAGTCCGAGGCGGGACCGTTATACTGTCAAACGCGCTACACTTGGTACTTGTAGTACAATGCTCCTCACCTTGTTTCACACCGGCGTGTGCAAAAACTACATTTCCCAAGACGGACTAAAGAACGCTTACTTTCCCATTGGCTGCCTGCTCCAGCCGCAGCCCCAGAGAATGAATGAAATTGAAAATTACTGGTATATTACATGTACAATACCGGGATCTGCAGTGTTACATTGTATCATACTATATCAAAATGGCCACAGTGGTTCAAAACCCTCTGAAATCGTAAGTAGAAATATTTATATGGTTCTTGATTTTTTACCATGCATAGTACAACTAGCACATGCTGTCAGTTTGCTTAAATTTTTTGTGAATTTTTAATGACAATGGCAAGACGTAGTTAAAAGTACCAATGCCATCTGCAGTTAGGGTGAATTCTATAAATCTGGAATTAGGGAGGAAAGTAACAGTGGAGTCGATTTCTTACATGAACTGGATTTTGCGGAGAGATGCTTTGCTGAAGTGATATCTGACTAGCATTTGCTAATCACGCCAAGCGGGCTAAGCCATGCACATAAGCGATATGGTGGAATGTTAAAGTACAATTTAGGTGACCCGGCATCTCTTGTTAATGTATAGATTACAGTGGGAAATGCTTGGTTGTCTGTTGTGACTGCATTCGCATTTTTCCGCATCCAAAGCATGCTATGGAAAGAATGTTGATTCGGAGGTTCATTTACCTGTGCGTGATGGATTGCGATAGAGGCACTAAAACAGGTACCTGGACTACGTCCCGTCTGTCATCTTCCACCGGTTATTAATTATTACTTAAATACGCACAGCCTCCTACGTTTGCTTACGGATTGAATCGTGGTGAAGCAATGTTTTTAGTGGTTTTGAGAGTAAGCATTGCTTACGTTTGCTTTTTGTTCACCCTATTTATATTATATGGTAATAATATAACAATATAACCAATTGTTGTGCTGTATCTGGCTATGGGTGCTATACTTTTGGTATTGGGTCCGGATGGTGTATTTGCCCTTGCAGCAGCCTAATTGCGAGCACGAAATGCTAAGTGCAGCGGGGCAGCAGACAGCCGCGTTACAATGGTGAACATTCCGTCAAGTTCACATCCGAATCCTTTGTGCCGTCTGACACAAGAAAAAATCCAGCGTGCGGCAGGCTGCACAGGCTAGCTGCCAAGATGTGCATTTGCATCTGTTCGCCCGTTAATATATAGCCTACCTGCGACCAAGTAGTGGGCTTAGGTTTCCGTAAACGCTATCTTTGAGGATTTTTGTGCTCTAACAAATAACTATATTTTAAATGCCTACCTGTAACAAAGAAAGTCAGCGTATTTCGGCGGAAGCCGACCAGATGTTACCTGGATTTGTGTGCACTGCGATGCAAAAATGCAGTCGCGGCTGCCTGTGCCACAGCGCATTTATAATGCAGACAGGCGACATTTCTTGGTATTCTTCAAAAACGAATACTAGGTTGTTTCGGGGATTGTCTGTGGTATTTAAAGAGGTTTTATCCTGCTGTCGGGGACTGACATTACACAAAATAAAGCGTCTATGCATCTTCTTCTCAGTCAGTTAATGAAGGCAGATTCTGTGATGATATTAATAAGTAGCCTTGGCTACTTTTTCGGACAAAAATGTAGATATCATACTTAAGCCAAATTAAGCAACGATAGAAGGGGGTGACAGCAACAACCCAGCCACCCGTGAACACGCGCTGTATGATGACCGGCCGGTAAACGGTGTGGCCGCACGCCACGCGGGACTGATGTGTTTCTTAATTGTACACCAGGTGGACGCCTCTCCTGGATACGTACAGATAAGATATATAATCGATTATTTAAGCTATTAAATCAAAGAAATAGAAATGGTTCAACGAGGATATATACGTGATTTTATGTGGCACTTCAGGTTTCGGTGCTGTTGTAAGGTGAGACTGGAGACCGTAGACATTGGAAAAAAAAAAAGAAAAAAAAAAACTTAAAGGTTTTTAGGGTGTCCCTGGTGGAAATGCAACATCTGCTGTTTCAAAGGCAGGTGGAGTCTGCTGGAGGGTGTCACTCTATTTAGCTGTCAATCAATATGGGCATTATGATGTCTGTCTCGCGGTCTGTGGTGTGATTCGCTGATCACTTCTTGATCAGACTGTGGAAGAATCTCCGATTTGGGGAACCATTATCCCACATGAATGCACGAAGCCTACCAACAGCCTACCTTGACATGCTCAAAACACTTTACATGGCAGTAAGAAGACAAGTCAAGAGCCCCGTGCAAGGCCATGTCAGAAGAATGAATCAGACTTATAGTTATATTATGATTTGTTATATTGTGATACTTGGACCACAGGCAAGGCACCCACCACTTTGATGTTAATCCATTTGATGGCAATGTAAGGGGACTTATATATGGCTAATCAACTACAGAACTACAAAAATTGTACTGTTGCTACGACTACAAATAACACTCCAACCGGAGTAACACGTCAACCAGTACTACTTATATGACCACACTACCACACCATATAACTACATTTCGACTTGCTACTAGCCCAACAATTTCTACCAATACAAACCATATAGGCCTACTTGTTAGGTATTGTGATCACATATTTATTCTTTGTTGACTGTTTCATATGTTGAAGTATTGAGAGAGAGGGAGAGAGAGAGAGAGAGAGAGAGAGAGAGAGAGACTCTCCTCGGACCAGCGTGATGCTCCAGGCAGGGTTCTCTATGTCTCAGAGGGGCGCAGTCTGATCTGAGGTCTGTAAACGAGTCTG
>NC_049212.1:30626765-30641765 GCF_013347855.1 Anguilla anguilla
ATTGGCCGTAGTGTGTATTCAGCTATATATAATGGTGGATGTGCAAAATAAAGAGTGCGTGAGTCACCTTGAGCAAGGGCCTCCACCAAGCAAATAAATTACACTCAATCGTGCTCTCTCTGCCAACTATTATGCTGTTTTTTTAACCTACAATGTCTTAAAGACATATTTCCTCTCCATCTCTCTCTCTCTCTCTTTCGCTCTCTCCGTACATTTCTCTCTCTCTCTCTCTCTCTCTCTGTTTCTGTGAGAAATATTTTTGGGTAAAGCGCAACCTGGGTTTTTGCCTGAAAATTCAATTCATGAATTTAAAAAAGGCCAATAATGGTCCAATAATTCTTTTAAAGTGACTAATTTTCTGCATTGGCTGAATTAAAATGGAATTTACATCAAACACAGTGCAGAAGCACTGGCAGAGATATGTAGCTCTTTGAATGCTCATCAGTTTTTTAAAATCCCTGCCTCTGTATTTATCAGTGGTAACCAATTCTGTTCCTGGTGATCTACCATCTTTTAAGGTTTTCATTTCAACCCTAATTTGGTACACCTGACTCTGCTAATTTCAGGCTCGACGAGATCTCTAGCCGTTGAATGAGGTGTGCTTTGTTAGGGTTGAAATAAAAACCTACGGGATGGTAGATCTCCAGAAGTCGGGTTGGTTACCACTGGTATAGATATTACAAACTGACCACAGACAATACTCGTTTTAATTCTCCTAGTGAATTTATTTGGCCTCTAGAGGGAGCTCTCTGTTTCTTTAACAGCAGAAGCTGTATTAATTGTGGCTAATTGATTTGACGGGACGGAGTGTAGGGAGCTGTAGTTTATTCAGTCCCTGCTTAAGACCTGTGTTATTAGCGGGCAGCCCACGGTTTGGACTACAGTCCCCATGCGCTTCCCTGTGTCTGAGAAGGTGGTTTAGAGGAGGCCTGCGATGAGCCCTGGCCGGGGCCCTCGGAGGGCCGCGCCTCTGCCTGCACGCTGCACGTTTTCAGGGCTCCCAGCTATGCGCTGTGTTTGTGCTGCGCTTTGTTTTGGACCAATCACTCCTCTCTGTTTGCCTGGTGTCGAGACACTCTGTGGATTAAGACTGGTGAAAAGGCAGCCGCTGCTCCAGGCTCTTTTATTGCCCTGTGCCCAGAATTGCAAAATAAGTGCAGTGGGTTTTGAGTGTGTGTGTCTGTGTGTGTGCGTGTTTGTTTGTTTGTGTGTGCATTTGTGTGTGTGTGTGTGTGTGTGTGTATTTATGTGTGCATGCGTGGGTCCATGCGTGTTTGTATGTGTGTCTTTGTGTGTGTGCATTTGTGTGTGTATACGTCCGTGTGTGTGTCTGACTATGCATTCGTGTGGTTTTATGTGTGGGTATGTGTGTTTGTATGTATGTGTGTGTGAGTGTCTGTGCGTGTGTTTTTATGTGTGCGTGTGTGTTTATATGTGTGTATGTGTGTGTTTGTATGTGTGCATGTGTGAGTTTGTATATGTGTGTGTTTGTATGTGTGCATGTGTGAGTTTGCATATGTGTGTGTTTGTATGTGTGCATGTGTGAGTTTGTATATGTGTGTGTTTGTATGTGTGTGTTCAGGGCTTTTTTGGGTACATTTGACATTGCCCTGTCTGCTTTTCTCCCTCTTTTCCTATATTTCTCCCCTCTTTAGGGTTTGTGATTTAATGTATCGGGTTGTGTAATTGCAGGCCTCCCCTGCAATCGCACCCCATCCCCCTGCCCCACCCCCACCCCACCCCTCTCTTTCTACTTCATTCTCGGATCCTTGTATAGACTTAGACAGGCTTCAAAATATTGCTGTTAAAATCAGCCTCCACTCCAAGCTGATGGCTATAAAGTTGACGAATGAGTCCCAGCTCGATGACGCATGCCCTGGCCTGAACGCCCTGCTTCCGCGTCCTCAGCGCGGTCCCACACACAGCACTGCGCTACGCAGCGCGCCGCCCGCGCCGCCCTCCGCGAAACTCCCACGCCCCGAGCGCGGCCGCACGCCGCACGCACGTCCTCGCGCAAGCCCCCTTTTTTTTTCTTCCTGCCGGAAAGGTGTCCCCCCCCCCCCCCCCCCCCCCCCCACCTTGTCTCGAAACGAGCGCTACGCTGAGAGCGGAGCGGCTCGGTTTCCTCCGTCTCGGCCTAGTTTTCAGAGCGACTGCCGCTCTCCCCAGCTCCCCTGTATCCTAACCCAAAACACTTTTTTTTTTTTTAAGCTTTCAAGGACAAGCAGACGCGGCATAATGTAATGAGATTGCAGGAGAAGGGGCCGAATTGAAAGCAGCCATTTTCTACAGCTGTCAACTTATTATTGAGTGGTTGACTTATTCCGATAGCTCCAATTGCAGCGCTTGGATGAGGGAGTGGGGGAGGGGTGGAAAGGGGGTGGGGGGGGGTGGATATATGTGTGTGGGGGGGGTGGTGGAAGGAGGGAGGAGGGGGAGAATGAAGGGGGGGAACCTCAGGGGCTAGCTGCTTTGCATTTTGAACGTTTTTTTTTTTTTCTCTTACCCCACCACCTCCCCGACTTGCAGCTTTCAGGACCTATACAGCTTTTAAGCTCAAGACTATTTCCACATCATACATTTAATACTTTAAAAGCTGTGTGCGTGTGCGTGTGCGCATGCATGTGTGTGCATGTGTGTGTGATTACGTGTTTATTTTTGTGTGTCGCCATATGCTTGTGTGTGCATGTGCGTAGTAGTGTGTGTATACATTTATTTGTGAGTGTGAGTTTATGTGTCCGTGTGTGTTTGTGTGCATGCATGCATTTCTGTGTTTGTGAGCATATGTGCCTTCATTTAGTGTGTGTGCGTGTATGACTGTGTGTGTGTATGTCTGCGTGAGTGTGTGCGTGCCTGTGTGCGTGCCTGTGTGCGTGCCTGTGTGTCTGTGCAATTTATGGAGGGAATTAATCCCCGTGCTATTACACTGCTTCCCCATCTCAGGGCTTGCGTGAGGAGATGGCGATAAACAGACAACATTTCCGCAACGTTACGGCAATGCAGGTGCAAGGCTGTCCTGCGTTGCAGACTCCAAAATATTATCTTTCCCCCCTTATTTTCACCCTGTCCCTGTGTCCACTTCCGCTGCAAGGTCCTGGGTGGGGTGGGGGGGGGTCCTTTCTGAGGGGGGCCCACGGTCGCGTCCGCTGCCGGCTGGGTCCGCTCGCGCGCGTTTGGCTGCTCTCGCCAACGCGGCTCCTCCGCCCGTCAGATAGAGGGGCGCGCTCGCGCGTGTGCGCGTGTCACCGTCCCGCTCCTGGAGACGAGCTACCGGCCCTGGCGCGGCCAGCTCGCGATGCCAGGGGCGGTCTTACCGCCGGGACGGAGGGGGCAGCGATAGACCAGCGTCCTTTCAGCGCACGCGAACCAACAATGGCGCTAAAAAAAAGCCCCAGAGATGCGTTTATGTAATAGCTTCTGTACATACCCCGCTCTATATAGCCATGTAGACCACTATATATATATATGTGCCTTCTGGGAGCCTGCGGTTATACACTCCCACAATTCCCTGCCTGAGAGGAACCTTTTCCGTTTCATCTTTTAAGTAGTGCTGGTCTATAGTTTTTTTTTTTTTTTTAACCAGGCTGTATCTGTGGACTTCATCCCTCACTGTTCTTCTGCCTTTTTGATGTCTGGTTTCTGATTTGAGTGACAGGAGTTCCCTCATGAAGAAGTAATGTATGTTAAAATATTAAATGGAGGATGAAAAGAATACATTTTTTCTTTGTTAAAATATGGTAGCCTTTGCCGTTAATTACTTCCATACGACCGTTGTGTGCATACATGCATGCATTTAATATTCATATTTCATTAATTATATGGAATGTAAATACATGTTTTCTCATGTTTGACTATTTTGATTATTTCTTACAGTGTCCTCCAAAATTATTCACACCCTTGATATAGATGAGCAAAGCTAGCTGAATAAAATAATACAGATAATGAGCTCTATTGTACTCTCAAAAAAATCCAAATTAATCAGAGAAAAATATTTTGTTACACAAGTATTCAGTGACTTCAGGAGATAGTTATAAACAAGTAAGTAAAAAAGTCCACTATTTGGTCAGTAATGAAGGAGTGTAAAACCACTGGAACGTATGTAGGCTACATACACTCTAAACACAAAATTGTTTGGATGGTATTGAAATAGCACCATTGCCATTTTTATATACCTCGTTATATGGAGGATTGCTGGAAACTGGGCCAAGCCTAATTTGAGCTTTGATTGGAACTGGGTGCTGTGGCTTTTTTAAATCGAGCTTATTGACGTGCACACCAGCAGTGGGATTGACCTTGGAAGAAAGAACAGCGTATCTATGGTGAAATATGGTGGTGGATATTTGATGTTAGAAGGTTGATTTTCATCCCGGGATCTTGTTCAGGTTAATCTCACAAACATAATGGCTCAGTACTTGCTGCAGTACTTCTCTGGAGGCTCAATATTAGCCGCAAATGGATCTTTCGGCAAGAAAAAAGATCCCTAGTCCATTTCAGAATCAGCCAATAAATGGTTAACTGTCCTCAAAATTGATATTTTGCGATGGCCATCACAGTCTCCAGACTTAAACTTGATCTAAAAAAATTTCGGTTTGAATTGAAAATATAATTTGAAGATTTGAACTTGAATTTGAATTGAACATAGATCAAAGGGTCCGAAGGATCTGAAGATTCTGTAGAAATTGTAGAGGAATGGTCGAAGAGCCCCAGTGTGTTTACCAATGTTATAAAACACCGTAGAAGATGAACCAATAGCGTTATCCTTGCAAAGAGAAATGTGCAAAAGTCCTGAAAACAGGGGTGTGAATATTTGTAGCACATTTTTGGGGGGACCAACATGACAATTTGAGAAATATTATTCTGCATTTTCCATGTTTGAAAATTAAAATCCAGCTTAGTTTAGTACTTTGTATTTTTTGGGTGTGAACAATTTTGGAAGGCCGAATATATTGTGATGCATTTTGTCACGCATTGTTTTTGTGAGGTGATACACCGTAAGGCACCTGGATTTCACAAGCCACAGTGAATGTTCCAGGTGCTTTTGGTAACGTCTCCTTACAACCGTAACTCCTTGAGCACTCTTATTGGAAACGGGGGGTCACCGTCCAGACAGCGCGGGCGTCTAATGGACCGAGTTGGGGGACAGCGACGCTACGCTGAGTTATTATGATTTCGGGGCCCTGTTGTTGTTGTTGTTGTGCTGTCTCGAGGCTCAGTGCGGTGTCGTATTCCATTTATGGACTGTAAAACGGCGGCGCTGGCAAAGCGCGCCGCGGAGATGAATGGGACTTTGGGAAAGACTGATCGTGTGCGTGTCTCTCTCGCTCGCTCTGTCCTCTCAGGCAATCCAGCGGGACCGTCATTAAAAACAGGTAAGCCATCTTGTTTTTGGTTTTTTTCTGGAGGGTGGGTGTGAGTGGGGGGTGGGGGGTGGAAGACGTAAAGACGCTGAAATGCGCGGTTGCGGATGCAGGATGACGGCGTTGCTCAGACAGGCAGCCGCGCCGCGGGGCTAGCCTTGCGGTTGGCGGTCAGTGGCGGGAAGGCCAGAATGACAGGGGTCTCTCTGGGCTCTAGCTCCTCAGTCCTTCATGCGTAATCACATGTACTGCAACTTTTCTTTCCCTAAAAAAATCTGCCTCAAAATCTGAACAGAGAACAGAGATAAAATACCCTTTATTCACAATAATGATGATTATGATGTTAATGTTATCATTATTGTTGTTGTCATACTTGTTATTTTAATTATTATAATTATTAGTTGTTTTTACAGCAAGTATTAAAAATAGCATTTGTTTCTCTATTAGTATCGGCATTGGTGTCAGCATTTATTAAAATGGTATTGATGTCTGTATTGGTAACAGTATTGATATTGGTGTTGGTAATGATATTGGTATTTGTATTGGTGGTGCCATTGGTATTGGTGTTGATAATGATATTGATGTCAGTATTGGTAATGGCTTTGGGTAATGGTATGGATGTCTTTATTGTTAATGCTATTGATATTGGTGTTGGTAATGCTATTTGTATTGGTTTTGGTAATGTTATTGATGTCTGTATTAGTAATGCCATTGGTATTGGTGTTGGCAATGATACTGATGTCAGTATTGATATTGGTATTGGTGTTGATACCAGAAAAGTCATTAATGTCATTATCATGCAAGTTCCAAAATCTTTATAGTCGTATAATAAATAAAGTGAAATAATTAATGGCATCCCAGCCGTATCATCCCTGTAGCATTTAAAACAAATATTTTAAACATGTCCTTTTTCATTTTAGAATTTAGTCTTAATTTTTTTCATTTTAGAATATGGCCTTTATTTTTGCAGCTACATGCCATAATGCCATATGCAGTGTGCCAGTCAGCCGTTAGCTCTAAATAATAAAGGTGGATAATAAAGGTGGGTCCTGCCTGGTTAAATTTTCTCTCCCCCCCCCCCCCCCCCCCATCCCCCTCCAGTCTGGGGGAGGAGTTCTACAGAGAGGCTATAGAGCACTGTCGCAGCTATAATGCCCGTCTGTGTGCCGAGCGCTCCATGCGGCTGCCCTTCCTGGACTCCCAGACGGGCGTGGCCCAAAGCAACTGCTACATCTGGATGGAGAAGAATCACCGCGGGCCAGGTGTGTGTGTGTGTGTGTGTGTGCCTGTGTTTGCGTATGTGTACATTTTTCTATGTGTGCATGTTTGTGCATGGTGTGTGTGTATATATAAATATATATGTCTGTTTGTGTGTGTTTACATCTGTGTATGTGTGTTTGTATTTGCGGGTGTACATCTGTGTATGTGTACCGGTTTGTGTGTGTGTGTGTGTGTGTGTGTGTACATGCATGTGTGTTGTGTTTGACTTGTCAGTCAGTCATCTGCAGGTTCACATCTCTGATTACACTTGATTCTCTGGGTCTCTGTGGGATTCGATCAAAACTTTGACTCATCTGCTAATCACAAATGACCCTCCTAATTTTTATGCTTGGTTATGTGCCTGCTGTCATCAGCAGTATGGTTGCTGTTTATGATTTGTGAAGGAGTCCCTGTTTGACTGAGCCTCTGCTCTCTTTTCTATGGGAAATATAGGCCTTGGGTTATGCAAAACACTTTATTAGCCAGGATGCTACACACACATAAATATAAGACTGTTTTATTGATGATTTTTCCATCTCTCTCTTGCTGTATGTGGACTGGATGCATAAATATCCTTAGCTTAGCTCACGCTGTTGAGTCTTTTGACACGCGTGTCCTCGGATGCTGCTCAATCGATGCCGGATTTGGATTGGTCAGACTTCAGACTTCATTAACGGTAGCTGAGTCAAGGCCACTTGTGATTGGGAAGTGCTCTTGTCACAGTTACGGTCTCTGGCTTCGGATTTGTTGTTGCAGGGTTGGCCCCAGGACAGCTCTACACTTACCCCGCCCGCTGCTGGCGTAAGAAGAGACGGCTAAACATCCTAGAGGACCCCCGCCTAGGACCCATCGAGTTCAAGATCGGTAGGAGAGTGCTTTTCCGTGGGCTGCTTCCTAATAAGATCATAATGAGCCCTGTTCGCTATAGCTTGCCGTTTATTAATGAGGGCGTAATAAGTTTGGTTTAATTGCAAGCCCTAAAATTTCGACAGACGCGCGTACGAGCGCGTTGGGGGTGTCGGGGTGTCGCGCTGAGGCCTGCCCTCTCTTTAGCAGACTACGAGGCCTCTCTGAAGAAGGAGGGGGGGGTGCCTGAGGGGCCGGTACTGGAGTCCCTGCTCAGCGCTGAGACGCTGGACAAGAAGGTGGAGACCAAGGAGGAGGAGCCAATGAGCGAGTGCCAGGTAAGAGGGCGGGGGGGGGGGGGCCTCGACACAGCGAAGCAACCGGGCATTGCCTGAGGGGCATGCGCAGACATTCGCACAGACATACACACTAAGGGAATCAACCAAGAAGCACACAAACACAAATTCGCACAGCTGTGCTAAAGAGAATCAGCATAGGATCGCGCACATTGGCACGGTCTGTCCAAACAAGATGGTCTGATACAGATTCCAACCACGGTCCTCGCTGGTTGCAAGTCCGTCTGAGGCACCTGCTGAAAAATAAGTTGAGGTATTTTAATTTTATGACGTAACACAAGTGTCTTGGATGACAAAAACATGTTGCAGCAAACATATTTTCAGAAATATAGTTTTCTTATTTTCATTGAATGTCCCTTGTAGTGTAGGCTTCAACATAGAACAATATATATTTCTTGAGATTAAGACCAGAGACTCATGTCCCCTACAGGGAACACAAATGAATTTCTGTGCTTTAGGAGGACATCAAGAGATACAATGAGCTCTCTGAGGAAATGACCCAAGGTTACCAGCCAAGGAAAATAATTGTGCTCTCATTCAAACTACAGGGTGTGAAGCCACCTTCTGTGGCTGACGCTCACACACGCTCACCCATGTCCCCGAACTCTGCGACACGTGCAGACGCATTGACAGTACGAGCTTTGGGCGAAGCAGTACCACAGGGTGCCGACAGTTGTTCTCTGATGTGTGGTTTACCTTGCAGTCTGATGCTGCCATCTGCGGCATTCCACACACACACACACACCACTAATCTAATCAGAGTAACATACGTGCATCAGACCCTGTCTGGAAAAAACGAACTGGCATTCTGAGAGTGAACCAAATGGACGATCTTCAATTCAAAGCCTGAGCCTCTCAGTCCAGAGGGACTAGTTTTACATATACAGTAGATCTGCTGCAGATCTTCCACCATAACATCTTAAAGTACGGCACTGCTCACTTGGACATTGTGAGGTGCAGTGATTAGACCAGTGATCCTCAACTCTTGTTGGCTGTGTGCCAATGTTGGACACCCCCGGTTGAAGTGTATGTTCCGGTGAAGCTCTTGGTGAAAGCAAGCTGACTCTGCCTCTACATAATTTTCATTCATGATCAGTATTTATTTGAAATTATTACAGATTTAAAAAATAACGTGAACATGCCAAAAGTGAGGCATGTGCAAAAGTTTGGCACCCTGTCAGTTAGTACCGAGTAACACCTCTACTGACAGATCAAAAACAGGTCCCAAACATACAATCCTGTAGCCAGTTAAGTCTTTCTATCCTTGATTTCGGAATTTTTTCTCGCTTTTCCTTGGAGAACTTTTCTAGCTCAGAAATATTTGTAGGTGTCCTTGCATGCACTGCATGTTTGAAATCTCCCTGCAGAATTTCAATAATATTAAGAGTGGGGACTGTGATGGCCATTCCAAAACCTTAATCTTTCTTTCCTCTAAGGACTTCATGGTTGATTTTGAAGTATGCTTGGGATCATTGGCTTACTGAAAAATCAATTTGTGGCCAAGTTTGCCTTTCCTGATGGATGCGGGTTAGTGGTAGCGGTTAGGTTTATCATTTTTATAGCCTTTATTTAACCAGGTGAAAGTGTCATTGCCAGTGAGACCTGGCCAAGGGGTAGCATAAAAGGTATGCATAAGGGTTTATGACAAAGACAACATAAAAGACAAGACACTCGGTAAAATAATATCAAAAATACAATCTAAATCCATATCATCAATCAAATAAAATATATAGCATCAAAAATTAGTTATGCAGAAACATTTAACAACAAAGTTATTTTCTAGGTCCTTCAAAATCGGTGAAAGAAATCAGTTCAGTCAGTTTGAAGTCGCTGTGTAGTGTATTCCATGTAGAGGGGGCTGAGCACTTAAAGGCATTTTAGCTTAGCTTGTTCCAAATGTGGGGAAAAACATCCTGTGAGTATAGGCCGTAATGACCACGGTATCTGGGCAAATGTGTACACAGGTGAGATGGACGTATCCCGAGGATGGATATGTAAATGACTGTACCAGTGGATACGCTTACGTAAGTCCACAGAAGGCCACTCGGATTTGGCATACAGCGTACAGTTGTGCGTAAGAACATCATAAGCAGTAATAAACTGTAAGGCACAAGGACAGACCGAACTTAGCATTCGTAAGCTTTGCGCTGACACGTTCATATAAAGCAGATCACCGTAATCAAGCAGTGGCAAGAATATTGCTGACACCAGGCGTTCCTTAGCTCGAACAGGAAGCAGGATTTATTCCTGAAATAGAACCCTAACTTCAATTTAAACGTAGAGATAAGATTTTCGATGTGAGATTTAAAAGATAAATGACGATCAATTAAGATATCCAAACACTTGCAACTTGATTCTAACATTTTTTTTTTGCCTTATGAAGTTGAAATACATTAAAGAATTGAAGATAACTCTTTTGAGTTAGTAAACAACATAATCTTGGGTTTGTTTGCAATTAATACAAACTTAAGTTGGCATAAACGGGACTGTACATCATCAAAAGCCTGTACGACAGAAGACAATAATTATTAGTAAATAATGGTATAATAGGTTTGGGGGTTTCCCATGATTTTGTGCAAAATGTCTTGGCAGTTGTTGTAGTTCATGATTGTATTTACCTAAACAAGAGTCCTAGGACCCACAGACGCAAGACAACCCCCATGACAACATATTTCACTGTAGGCATGACATCCTTTTCAGTGTTGACATACTTTTTCAGATGTCAATTCCAGCACAGGTGTGTATGGTCAAAAAACTCCATTCTGGCCTCATCTGACCACAGCATTTGGTTCTAAGGAAAGTCCAGTATTGGAACATCGGCTGGAACTGGGTGATATGGTCAGATGAGACCAAAATTGAGCTTTTTGCCCACATATACACCAGCAGTGTGTTTGGAGTCAGAAGATGGATACTTACGTTAAAAAATGATGGTCCTGCAAGGACGAGTGGAAAAAGATTCCAAATGCAAGAATAGAAAGACTTGCAACTGGCAACAGGAAATTTCTGGAAGCTGTTATAAGTCTGCCAAAGAAGGGATTACTAAGTACTAACCGACAAGGCATCCACACTTTTGCATTTGTAACGTTCGCATTGTTTTATTACTCTCAATTTTTAATTTACAGAAATATATTGTATTTAACATTAAACTATACAGAGGTCAGGTCATCTTTTTTAATGTTTTTTTTTTTTTTTAACAGTTTCACCAGGGGTGTCCAAGCTTTTGTGTACAACTGCAATTGAGCAGTTCAGTTTGTTATTCCCATGGTCTAGTTTCTTGAGTCTGATTCCGAGGTGCAAATGGAAACCCTCAGACCCTCTGGCTCCCCGGAGCAGCTGGATATGCCTGAGGGAGCGGGGCTTTCCTTGGGCAAGGTGCTTTACCTTAGCTGTACTCACAGGTAAAAATCAAGCCTTAATGTGGATGTGCTAGGCCTGGGGGGAATTTAATCGAACCATATGCCTATGAGCCTACATTGCGCTGTCATAAGCATGACATAACACTTGTCATATTACTTTGGTACCACATTCTGTTAAATATATCACTGCCCTGATGCACACACAGTGGAACTGCTATGACGTACACTGTATGATGCGACAAAAGCTGTTACCTCATGCTAATGTGTGTTATCACATTTACATTTAATGTGTGTCATTCAGTCTTAAGCTGCCATGAATGGTGGCGCTAGTGCAGGTGAACTTTCGCAGGAAGTGCACAAAGTGATTCAATAATCTGTATTATAATGGAGGCTCATGAACAACACTCTCAGTGTGTCTGCGTACGTGCGTGCGTGCGTGTGTGTGTGTTTGTGCGTGTGTGTGTGTTTGTCTGTGTGTGTGCGTGTATGCGTGCATGTGCGTGTGTGTGTGTGTGTGTGTGTGTGTGTGGTCGTGTATGCGTGCAGGTGCGTGTATGTGTGTGTGTGTGCGTGTGTGTGGTCGTGTATGCGTGCAGGTGCGTGTGTGTGTGTGTGTATGGCCGTGTATGCATGTGTGAGCGTGCTGGTTTCTCCTTCCGGATGAGTTCCCAGCCTCTCCATTGAGCGATCATGTATGCCAGCTCCACCTGCTCAAGACATGACAATAATCCCGAAGGTCAACAATTAGCCAATTATCACCAATTAAGGGACTGGCACAGCCGGCACAGGCTTCCTCTGGGATCAGGCCTCAAATCCAGGGGCTTGCTTGACTGCATACCTGAGCAGGAGCCTAGGGGGAGCAGGCTGGGGATTTGTACCACCCCATGCATGACAGAATGCTCTGAATCCTTGCAAAGACTTTAACTTCTTTAACTCTTTGCGTGTTCAATTTAACTTTTGTTTATTTCTGAGGCTTTCAGCTTTCCACCAGAAATATGCAGCCAGAACGCATGGCTCCTCTCCTTTTAATTCTTGATATATTTTGAAAATTCCTAAAATAAAAAAGAATTTAAAAAGTGAAGTCCGATTGTCACTGCGAGCATCACATGGAAACTTTGGGTTTGGCAGCTGGAAACTTGGGGTTGCCAGGTGACGCTGAAATGACACCCACTGCGCTAAACACGTTTAAATTTCATTTCAGCTCCAGAGGAGAATATGAATCTGAACCATGTGGATACAGCAAACAAATGTACACTGCATGCCTACAGCAATCAGGAAGATCACCTTGGGCTGCCAGTTGTGGGAGTGCTCTCTGTTGCCCCTGCTGTCTGGGAGGTACTTCTGCACTGCTATGCTCTCTGGTGCCCCTGCTGACTCAGGGGTCCTTTTGCACTCTTACAGAAGCTGCTTGTGGGAGACTTTCCTCATGAACTGGAGGTGGAGGAGATGGAGGATGACATGCCCAAACGTAAAAACCGGACCAAAGGCCGGGTGAGTGAGAGAGAGTGAGAGAGAGAGAGAGAGAGAGAGCAAGAGAAAGAGAGACAGACAGAGAGAAAGAGAGAGTAAAAGAGACAGGGAGAGAGAGGGAGAGAGAGAGAGAGAGAGAGAGAGAGAGCAAGAGAAAGAGAGACAGACAGAGAGAAAGAGAGAGTAAAAGAGACAGAGAGAGAGAGGGAGAGAGAGAGAGAGAGAGGAATGCTAATTCAACCAAACACTTTCTGCCCCCACCTCCAGCTGGTAGTGCTCTGGGAGCTGAACTCTAAAAAGCATGGCTACAATACTAATGAGCAGCAGTGGTGTGTGCGCATCACTTCCTTTGTGCCAGGAGGAAAAGGTGACGGGGCTGCAAGGGTTTTTTTTTCCTGGAAGACTATTCTGCTGTTTGCACTATGGCCACAGCACACGTTTAGCTGATTACTGATTTGACTGGCTGGCACTTCTTTGCTTCGCTCAAGAGCAGTGCTACACCCACGCACTGCGGCGCATCGCATCCCCCCCCCCCTGCCCGTAGACGTGTTCCTCCACATCCCTAAATAGATCGCCGACTTTCTTTGTTTCTGCGCTAAATTATTGCCTCCGAAGTTAACACCCCAATCAACAGTAACGCTAATGTAGCCGTCACTGTCATACCGCAGAAGGCAATTTTTAGGGGAGGGTTCCTGCTGCTTCTCTACTCAGATGGGGTTCCGGAAACTGCCGTCGCCGTGTACAGGCAAGAAAGAAAAAAAAAAAGAAGTGTTATTCTCTGATTGGTCTCCAGAGATGAAGGTGGGAAAAGTGGGTGTGGCCAAGCAGCTGTCACTCTCCTGCCCTACGCCTGATGAGTCGCGCTGCATATAAAATTCCTCTCTCACCTCATGTGCTGTTAATTAAATGGCGCTGCTCTGGCAGGTAGCATCGCAGGCAGGTTACACTTCTGACTGCGGCTAACAAAGACCAGACACGTTGTCTTCATGCATCCCCCCCTCCCTCACGTGCCGTAGACGTGTGACATGGTTTCCCACGGATAGCTGCCTTTTCTTGTTTTTCTTTGTGTTTTGTTTTGGAGGTGTAAGGCTGTAGATATTCTGGGCATTATCCACCACAGGGAAAAGCCCTTGAGATGAACCTGCAGTGCAGACGGATCGGGTGGCCGGGGACGAGAGATTTCGAATCACCTTCAGTCGATACACGGGGTCGCGCTTCAGTGCGACTGTCGCACTTTGACTGAGCGACCGGGACTTTTCACTCCTGTACTCGCACAATCCGAGATTGTGCTTGTGTGCGTGTGTGCACGTGTGTGTGTGTGTGTGTGTGTGCCTGTGTGTGTTGACTGTACTCCATGTGTGACTCCAGTATGTGTATTTTATATGTGTATATGCTTCAGTTTCTTTGTGTGTGTGTTTGTGTGTGTGTGTGTGTCCTTGTGTAGGCCTATGGTGTGGGAGGGATGAGGAAGAGGCAGGAGCCAGCCTCCCTGGAGGACAGAGACAAGCCCTATGTGTGTGACAGTGAGTACTGTTTTTGTGGGGATATAGAGGACATGCTCTGTTCCACAAAGTGGGGTACCCAGGACCACCACACCAGCATGCTCTGCGCTGTGCTTACAGCAGTACATCTACATCACTGCGTCCCGTAGGCCTGGGCTGCCTGACCCCGGCCCCGAAGACCCGCAGAGTCTGTGGTTTTTTTTATGACCCTCTGCTCTGAAATACTGCTTTCAATTAAAGCAAATAGGTCACAGCACCTGGTTTCATGGGTGTGGATCGGTTGCTGAAAACCAACCTTAATGTGAAGACAAAAAAGACCAGCAGACCCTGTAGTTGTGCGGGGCCAGGTTTGGGGACCCTTGGTGTATGGTATAACTAGCTATTTGCAAGGCCAGGCTTGTTTGAACCAGGCTCAGTGCTGTAGACTAATCACTGATGGGTGAGTGATCACTTTGATTGACAATTATCAAACTTTCTGAAGTAAAATCATGCAGATATTATTGAAGTGGCTTTCTGTTTATTTATTTGGCCATTTATTTAGGCGTGTTTTGGAAGCTAGAAAGATACCATAGAAAGATTACTTTATTTGCAAAGATGATCTCACGAACATTGAGCTGTGTCTGTGTGTGTGTGTGTGTGTGTGTGTGTTTTGTAAATGCCAGTCTGTGGGAAACGCTATAAGAACCGTCCGGGCCTGAGCTACCACTACACACACACGCACCTGGCGGACGAGGAAGGCGAGGAAGACTCCGAGCGCCACACCCTGCCCTTTCAGCGCAAGAACAACCACAAGCGTGAGTTCATCTTATCTGCTACATTACATTTATTTAGCAGATGATTTTATCCAAAGCGA